>NC_081570.1:48348659-48419252 GCF_022355385.1 Mustela nigripes | reverse complement strand
ACCATCTCTCCCCATCTCTCAATGACAGACCTGGGAAGCAAGAAAGGAGATCCAGTCCAAAGTGGTTCTCAGAGGTCATTAAAGGTCAAGACCAAGAATGTCAAGCCATCACGTAAAAAAGGAGGTAAAGCTATGATACTCACCCAAAGGGGGAGAAATTAGCTGGATATGGAAGGGGAGAAAAGCAAGATCAAAGGAGAAGCCAGGAGCATCCTGAGTGACTAAGAAGAGTGGGACCCAGGCTCTGAGAGCTTACTTTTTTCTTTTTCTTTTTTTTTTTTTTTTTAAGATTTTACTTATTTATTTGACAGAGATCATAAGTAGGCAGAGAGGCAGGCAGAGGGGCTGGGAGTGGGGGTGCGCGGTGAAGCAGGCTCCCTGCTGAGCAGAGCCCGTTGCGGGGATCAATCCCAGGTACCAGGATCATGACCTGAGCCTAAGGCAGAGGCTTTAACCCACTGAGCCACCCAGGCGACCCTCCTAGAGCTTACCATTAATGACCAGAATTTCCCAGTGCATAGAGAGGCTAGAATGGTGTTTAAGAAGCAGGGTGGGCTCATTCACATGTTTCTTCCTTCAGTATTAGCTAATTAACTAATACACTAGACCTCATGCTATATGATCCAGAAGATAGAGAGGCAAATAAGAAGCAACCCTAGCCACAGGGTTCTTTCAGGATTAAGTAAAAACCAAAGACACTGAAATACTAGACACTCACAAGTGTCTGATTTAGTTATATGAAATAGCGACCAGTTTTTTGTTTTAGTTTTTTAAAGTGAAGGACCTTTAAAGAAATGCCATGGAGGGTTGAGTTCAAATGCTATTTCAAGGTTAGAATAATAGATAAGGTCACATCTTTTTTTTTCTTGGGCCTTGAAAGCCACATGGAAATTGGACACACAAACACATAGTCAGGAAAAGCCTTAGGGATAAACGAAAGGAAACAGGTAAGGCAGTATTGTGTAAAGAACATAAACGTAGGGGTCAAATTGATGGGGGTCAAATTGATGGGGGTCAAATTAATGGGGGTCAAATCTTGGCCCTGCACTTCCAGTTGAGTGACCTTGGGAAAGTTATTCAACCTCTCTGAGTCTCAGTTTTCTCAGCTAGTGTGGAGACTGTTTTCAAAATGTGGCTGTAATGTTCCCTCCCCTACTCCCTATAAAGTATCTTTGCCTCTCTTCCCTTCTTAAGGAGCCAAGAGAATATGGCAAACGTGATCCTGTACCAATTAAGGCTTAGGCTTCAAGAAGCCTTGTGGCTTCCGCTTTCTCCTCTTGGAAGCCAACCATCAGGGAAAGATACTCAATCTGGATGACTGAGTGGGGGCTGACCACATGGAGAGAGAGGCCATGTGGGTGAGAATCAAGGTGCCCTAGCCGACAGCCAGCATCCATGCCTCTGGTGGTAAATGACACCATTTTGGATCTCCCAGTCTCAATCAAGCCACTGCAAACAGCACGACATGGAATTGAGATGAACATCCTTGCAGAGCTCGGAAAGCACAACGCCCTGACCCACAGAACTGGGAATGATGAAATGCTGTTCTTCCAAACCCCTGTGTTTTGGGATGATTTAGATACCTGCTATAGCTGGCTAACAGCCCAACTATCTAACTCGTTCCATACACCTCGATACCACAAGAGGTGGCTGAGTGTGGTCATTAAAACAGACTCAACTCCACATACTCTGACTCTATGGGAGTAAGGACTTGGGCATCCATTGCAACAGCTAGAGGAGCAAATGTCAGGGAGAGCGAATGTCACTGAAGGCTCAGCCTTGCATATTGCAGGGGTGGTTCTAAAGAGCTCAGCATAAAGCTGGTACCGATCTCTGGGAAGTTCCCACTAGCTGTGTCAGCCTGTAGCAGTAAAGCAAATGGTGCCAAGAGCTTGCAGGAAAACCTCTAAGAACCCCTAATCTGCCCTGGCTTGTGGCTGCAGCTGACCCTTGTTTCTTCTTTTGCTTGTCCTTCCAAATCTCCTGCTAGTGCCTCTCACTGGCCAGTTCTGACCTGAAACCCCATAGGAAGAGGACTCCAGCAAATGGAGTCCATAGCTGCCCAGGGTCCTTGGAGAGCACCTGGGACACAGAACTGACAACAGAATGTGCAGCCCAAGATGCTGGTCCATAATGGTTAGAAAGTCTTACTTGTCCTTTTTGGTTTCTAGAACTGGACCATGTCCTTCCCCTCTCCCCTCAAATCCTCTCAGGTTAGGTGATAGAGAACATGATGAAAGAAAGAAAAAAGAAAGGAAGGAAGGAAGGAAGGTGGAGGAATAGAAAGAAAGGAAGGCAATGGTGTAGGGAGGGTTGGAGAGGAAGGGAGGGAAAAAGGGAAAGAGAGAGGGAGGAAGGATTTGAGAGGAAGGGAGGGAGGGAAAGAAAGAAATGATCACCACACAGATAATAGCAGCCATCCTAGGGCAAAACATAGACAATGGAGCAGAATACTCCTGGGTGACTAGGGCCAGTATGAAAAGTCCCTGGCAAGAAATCTCCTGCAAAGGAACGACATATCAGATAAAGGACTAGTGTCCAAAATCTATAAAGAACTTAGCAAACTCAACACCCAAAGAACAAATAATCCTATCAAGAAATGGGCAGAAAACATGAACAGGCATTTCTGCAAAGAAGACATCCAGATGGCCAACAGACACATGAAAAAGTGCTCCATATCACTCGGCATCAGGGAAATACAAATCAAAACCACAATGAGATATCACCTCACACCAGTCAGAATGGCTAAAATCAACAAGTCAGGAAATGACAGATGCTGGCGAGGATGCGGAGAAAGGGGAACCCTCCTACACTGTTGGTGGGAATGCAAGCTGGTGCAACCACTCTGGAAAATAGCACGGAGGTTCCTCAAAATGTTGAAAATAGAACTGCCCTATGACCCAGCAATTGCACTACTGAGTATTTACCCTAAAGATACAAACGTGGTGATCCAAAGGGGCATGTGCACCCGAATGTGTATAGCAGCAATGTCCACAATAGCCAAACTATGGAAAGAACCTAGATGTCCATCAACAGATGAATGGATCAAGAAGATGTGGTATATATACACAATGCAATACTATGCAGCCATCAAAAGAAATGAAATCTTGCCATTTGCGACAACGTGGATGGAACTAGAGCATATCATGCTTAGCGAAATAAGTCAAGCGAGAAAGACTACTGTCATATGATCTCCCTGATATGAGGAAGTGGTGATGCAACATGGGGGCTTAAGTGGGTAGGAGAAGAATCAATGAAACAAGATGGGATTGGGAGGGAGACAAACCATAAATTACTCTTAATCTCACAAAACAAACTGAGGGTTGCTGGGGGGAGGGGGATTGGGAGAAGGGGGATGGGGTTATGGACATTGGGGAGGGTATGTGCTTTGGTGAGTGCTGTGAAGTGTGTAAACCTGGCGATTCACAGACCTGTACCCCTGGGGATAAAAATATATGTTTATAAAAAATAAAAAATTTAAAAAAAAGAAAGAAATCTCCTGCAAAGGAAGAGTAATGATATCTTTTACCACAGGAGATTAAGGTGTCTCACTACAGAGATTAGGATCTGCCTCTCCCGTGATTGGAGGTGACTGAGGTTTACTCATGATGAAATTATTTGGGAGACATATGGAGTCTGCAGACTTCATGGTAGCTATTGGCATTCACTCATTCACTATAAAACCGTTTTCGGAACTCCTCCCATGAACTAGGAAGGTTGTCAAAGATAGTTTCTTCCCTCATCTTGCAGAAAACTGGGCAAAAAAAATCAAACATCTATAACACACACACACAAGTGTGTGTACATATATGTATGTATATATCTGGGTGGGGGACAATGTAAAAATGTTATCTAAGCACCAAATGAGGAAGCAATTGATTCTAGGGTTCAGGGGTGGAATTTGGAAAAGCTGAAAGACAAATGACTTTTCTATGCATACTTTTGAAAGCTGTCTAGAAACTCACCACAGACAAAGGAGGTCAAGGGCACTTCATGCATATGCAAAAGCATGGAAATGTGCAAGTGTGCGGTGCCACCTGGGACCCAGAAGTTGTCCAGAAGGTCTGAGATCAAGTATTTCAGAGGAGACAGCCTTCAGAGTCAGGGTAGAAGAGTGGGTTGTGTCAAGCTTGAAAGACTCCTGAAAGCCATTTTGGAGAGTTCAGATCCCATTCTTTAGGTCAGCAGTTTCCAAATAGATTTTCATTCCAAATAGATTTTCATTCCCACCAAGTGTTGCACAAGACTCTCCACTGGGATACTGAAAAAATGTTTGAACTTCTATTATTATTGATGACAATAGCCATGAAATGGAGTCCCAATAAACCAAAACAGAATAAGGTGTTGAATAAAAAATTTCAAAAATAATCAAATATAACCAATCATATTGCTCTCACCATGAAATGTGACTATTAATACAGTGAGATGCTTTATAATGCTAATTAAAACATTATAAGAATTGTTCTTATTTTAAAGTTTTATTTTTATGTGTTTCATAACATATATGATTTATAACTATAGTTGTACCTAATAGGGTTTATAAATAAGTAAATAAATCTGTGTTGTGGGTGCATGCTGAAAAGAATTTTACTAATAAATGTGCATAATCAGAATATTCAAGGGGCACTCCAGCAAGTAACGGAAAGTCGGCAGAGAGTTTCATGTTACTTAGTAGCTGATATATGTCAGTTTTTGGACATTTCACTCTGGCAACTGTTCAGAGAATGACTGAAGGAGGAAAAAAAAAAGAAGCAGGGAAACCATTTAAGAAGATATTTCAGTAGTCAAAGTTGGAAGTAAGGGTGCCTGAATTAGTTCTTTCCATTGTTTAAAACTCTTAGGAAAAAATGCAGTTAAGACTATTTGGAAGCGAGGGCACCAATTTGCTTAGTGGGTTCTGTGGTGCTAGGTTCCAGGTTATGCAAGATCAAAGAAGCACTCCATCCCTTAAAAATAACTCAGGCTCTTGGTAGCAGGGACACAGGGGTCCATTGGAATTTTTTAACTGGGTTTTGAGAGGTTATGGAGATTTCCTCTATTATAAAGCGAGGCAAAGGGCTTTCCAGGCCATGGGATCACACATTCAAAAGCCCAGAGTGAGGAGTGTGCCTGGCCTGTGCAGAGAAAACAGAAAAATACCCTTACATGGAACCAAGGATAGAAAGGTTAGCTGGCCTCAGATCACAGAAGGCTAGGAATGCTATGCTCCCTACGGAAGTTTTATCTTGTGATGAATGTAAACAAGGGACGTTCTCTGAAAAAAATAGTGGCATAGCTAGATTCTCCCCAGTAGCCTTCATCAGGGAGCTTCGTGGGTGGAAGGAAACCAGGACAGAGCAAGAGTTCTCCCAGCAGCTGAACTTCTGTAATTTCACCGTATAACCACAGGGGGGCGGACTCAACCCATTGCATGTCGGATGTGCTCGGGCTCAGCTCAGAAGAGCCTTCCCACTGCACCTGAGCATCCCAAGAATCACGCACTCTCGAGCAGTTCTGTGTTGCTTGACTTGGGGAAAAAGCACTTTTCAGAAATTATGGGTGTTTTTAGGATTCTCGTGAATGTCCTTGGGATTCCTCAGCCCCAATTCTTCTCTGTTCTTTTAGCTTTCAAAGTGCACAGACGACATCTCCTAAGACTGGGTGTTGCAGCCCCAGACAGACCTCATAACCACCACTTGCTTCCCAAAATTCAGGACACCACGTAGCCTTACCCCATTCCCTCTATTTTCTAGATGAGAAAGCTAAGTCCCAAGCAGGGCCGTGACCAAAGCCAACAGTACAGGTGGGAAATGCACGCAGCTGGAGAGACAGAACAATAAGAAAGATCACGGGCGCCTGGGTGGCTCAGTGGCTTAAGCCGCTGCCTTTGGCTCAGGTCATGATCTCGGGGTCCTGGGATCGAGTCCCGCATCCAGCTCTCCGCTCAGCGGGGAGCCTGCTTCCTCCTCTCGCTCTCTCTCTGCCTGCCTCTATGCCTACTTGTGATCTCTCTCTGTCAAATAAATAAATAAAAAATCTTTAAAAAAAAAAATAAGAAAGATCAGGAGCACAGGTCATCTGGGTCCCATCCTGTCTTCTTCTCTTACAGATGACTAACCTGCGGCAAGCTCCCTCTTCTCTGTTCCTCCGTCTCCCCATCTCACCGTCCTCCAGTTAAATTAGTTTCTAAAACTCTGTTCAAAATGCTTCCAATGATGCCAATGTGTTTAACAAGTACCACATGTACCAGGTGTTCCTACATGGAAGATTATGTTTCCATGTGGAGAAGTTCCATTGGCGCTAATGGAAATAGAGCAGGGTTTTTGTTTTGTTTTGTTTTGTTTTGTTTTGTTTTGTTTTGTTTTTTTGCTATGTGTGAGAAATGTTATTTTTACCTTATGAGAGCTAACCTCTTCACTATCTTTTTGAATATTTGACCTACCTACGTTAATGTCTCCTTCAGATTGCTTTATTTTCTGTACTTCCAAAGATGTGAATTCCTCTTCTTCTCCTCCTCCTCCTCCTTCTTCCTCATTGCTGACACAGTCAGTCAACAAATACTTATTGAGCATCTATTATGTGCTAGTCACTAATGATATCACAGTGAATGAAACAGAGGAAGAGAGCAGAGGAAGAGAGAATAAGCACAAATAAGAGTATACAGCATGAAGAATGAGAATTTGTGCTTTAAGGAAAAATGAAACAGGAAGGAGAGAAGTTGTCATTTTACACAGGGAGGTCAGAAATATCCTTTGTGAAATGATAGTTTCTGAGCAAAGACCAGAAGGAGGTTAGGGACACAGCTGTGCAGGTGTCTTGGGAAAGAGCTTTGAGGGCAGAGAAAAGAGCAGGTGCAAAGGCCCTGAATCAGGAGTGTGCGTGGCACATTCACAGATGTTAGCATGACCACAGCAGGCTGAAAGGAGGCAGGTGACAGAGAAGGGCAGGGAGATGAGAAGAAGCAGATGACACTGGGCCTTTTAGGACATCACGAGGCTTGAAGCCGGTCAGCTGCTCTCCGAGCGACTGAATGGTATGACCTGATTTTGGTTTTTAAAGAACTGCTCTGGGCACAGTCTCTCCCTTGCAGTCCTGCCCACTGCTCCCTTGCAGTGTATTCAATAAACTTCCATCTCCTTTGTTTTGCCTTGAGTGAGTTCTTTCGCCGCCCATACTGCTGGTCTCCACCCAGCCCGGTCCCCCCACATTTGGTGGCCCTTACAGGGACCTTCTGCCATCCCCAGACTTTGATGGGATTCGCCAGGAATTTCTCATGTCTTTCCTTGGGTGGACCAGCCCTAGGACCCTCCGGGGGAGCTGACTACTTCCTGCCGAGCTGACTCCTTAGCCAGGATCGGAAGCCCCAGGGGGGACCAGCCCCACCAACCTTGCCTGAAAGGGTGAGGGATTTCCCCTCTGGCCATTCACAGGGACCCTTCCCACCCCTCCTTTCTGTTTACAGCCCTTTGGAGGCCAAACCCTAGTCCAGTTGGAGATCTCAGACAGCTGGAGATCTCTGGCCAGCGTGTGGAGGTCTGAGGGTGAACACGCCAGACGGCCCATGCCTGTGATGGTGAAGGACCCCTTTCCTCTCCTCTCACGCTCTGTCCGCACTGGGGCCTCTGTTCCCAACGTGCAGCGTATTTGGCAGTGGACCCTCATCCAGGGTCAGTCTGCGCACATTATGGGCTCGACTGGGACTTTCCCTGACCCTGGCTGACCCCCAGCCACCTTGCAGCTTTCTCAACCCTCCCTTTCTACTTTGTTCCTGAGGATCCAGCGGCCACTTTGATCTGCAGCCAAACTCCGCTTCTCCACTTTTGAGGAAGCTTCCTTCTCCGGGACCGTGCAACCCAGCAATGGCTTTCCTGGAAAGAAACCTGGTCGTGTGTCACCTGGATTCTTCCCTTCTTGGGACCCCCGGTCTCAATACCCCTCCTCCTAGTTACTAGTCCCCTTCAATCTCTTTGTAGAATTTTTCTCTTCCAGAATCCAACACTTCTACATACAAGGGATGGTTCGACAAGGATCCCAGCCCATACCGTTGCAGAGTCCCCTCCCCCAGGTCCCTCAGACCTGGTCGCCAGGGGTTTTCACTCAGATTGCCTACCAGCATGTAAATACAATCCCAGACCATGCTCCGATCTGCAACTGCCCAGATGCCCTGGTGGGCCAGCAGGTGTGGGCAGGGACAGTGCACTGTGCCCCGCCTACAGCGGGCAGCTACTGAAGATGAGCCTTGCACCCAGATGCCAAAGATCTGTCACTATCCATCTGTCAGAGGGGAACCTAGAGGCCCTCTTGGGCTTGAGCCATGGAAACCTGAGTAAGGCAGGAGGCCCACAGTGACCGCCAGGCTGAAGCCAAACAGGCTCCTTCGATGGTCCACCTCCACACAGCCATAAGCCCCAGCTGACCCCCAGGCTGCTTAAAACAGGGCACGGGTACCAAAAAAGGAAAATTCCAAACATCTCCATACCTCCTCATCCCCTGCCTTAACGACAGCCCCCCACCACGGCCTCCTGGCCGTCTGTCCTTTGCTGTCCTGCTTGCTGCTCCTCTGCAGTATATTCAATAAAGTTCTAGCTCCTAAAAACCACCACCAACAACCACAACAAAAACCCCGAAAACCTGAAAGTGTATAAACACCTCAATGGCAGCCACAGAAGCAGGAAGACCAGCCTTTCTGAAGAGATGTTAGCAGCGGACGCAGGGAGAAATGATTGCCTTCTGGATGTAGTCTGGATTTCCTGATTAACATCCGAAGTATAAGAAAGAGAGAAAATGAGTTATTATTCAAAAGCTCTTTGCCTGAGAACCTGGAAGGATGGCCTCCTCACGCCGGAGAGCCAGGAAGGCTCTAAGAGGTGTGGCTCAATACAACGGAGTCAGGTTACCACCGAGATGTCCCTTGTAACTGACGAGGTCAGCGGGCTCCCCAGTCCATGATGAAAATCAAAATGGAAAGAAAAGCCAGAAAAAATATGAAATAAAAGAAAGTTGAGGAGTAGGGGGAATAAGACTAAAACTCTATTGAAGAAAATGATTAAGCTTCTATAATTTCATAAACAAAGGCTTCTACTAGTATGTGAATAGACTGATCCACTGACAGCCCACATAACGTTAAATCCGTACATATGAGCGCAGGTAGACACAGCAGTTAAAGAGAGGGAGAGAGAAGGAGTATTTTTAAAAATCTTTTTAAAGATTTTGTTTATTTATTTGATGGACAGAGATCACAAGTAGGCAGAGAGGCAGGCAGAGAGAGAGAGGGAAGCAGGTGCCCTGCTGAGCAGAGAGCCCGATGCAGGGCTCGATCCCAGGACCCTGAGACCATGACCTGAGCCAAAGGCAGAGGCTTTAACCCACTAAGCCACCCAGGAGCCCCTGTATTTTACTTTTTAGAAAAAGAGTATTTCAGGTTGGTAGGAAGAAGACAAATTAATTAGCAAATTGGATAGTCATTCTGGGGAAACATGAGGTAAGAGCTACACCTTCTTCTCATAGGAAAACAAGTGTCAGATGGGTCAAAAACATTAAAGTAAAAACCAAACCATAGCAGAAGTCAAATAAAATGTGGGGAAACTATATTATATTATCACATTTGGGATGGTTTTTCTAAGCATGACATGAAGCTGGAAAGCCCTGGGGGTGGAAAAAAATTGGTAATTCTGACTGTGTACATTTAAAAAACAAACATTTCTATATGGTAAAAAAAAAAAAAAAAATACTATAACCAAAGTCAAAAGACCAGGAACAATGTGGGGAAAATATTAACAATGTAAATAATAGATAAAGGTTTACTTCCCTTAATGTATTATGGTATACACAAGTTAGTTAAAAAGAGAGCCAGCTAACCAATCGGAAAAAAACTGGGTGAAGGTCATGATTTCATAGAAAAACAAATGTAAATGTCTTTTACAGAGATAGGCACAACATTACTTTCATTAAAAAATTTAACTTTCATTAAAAGTAACATAATTTAAAAAAAATAATAGGAGCGCCTGGGTGGCTCAGTCGGTTGAGCTGACTCTTGATTTTTGGCGAGGTCATGATCTCAGGTCCTGAGATCAAGCTCACATCAGTACGGAGTCCACTTGAGGATTCTCTCTCTCTCTTTCTGCCTCTCTTCACCTCCCCCATGCTCTCCCTCTCTCTCTAAAATAAAATAAAGTTTTAAAAAAATAATAATAACAAATAACAAAACTGAAGTCAAACACAATCATTCCTCATTAATCCAATTAGCAAATAACCATCAGCTCTAAGTTGGCAAGTCAGTAGGCGAACTGACACCCTTTTACATAGGTCACAGAGACTGGAAAAACCGGTCATATCAGTATTTAAATGAACCTCCTCTGATCCAATTAGTTTACTTGTATGAATTTAGCCCGTAGACATATTCACAGAAGAATTTTTAAAATGCAACTATATGCGCCTTCCCCAAAGCCTTGTTTATAATTCAGCTGCTAGAAACAGCATCAGTGCCCGTTGGAGTAATTTTTAAAAACTACTTAGATCTGCACGTCCTTACATAAAATGATTGCCGAGACATGTCAGTACCTGAAAATTACAGGGATCAGGATCCTATCTATGGCCAGCAGCACTGTGTCCATGAACAGGAGACGAGCGCACATAGACATACGCAGCTACACACGGAACACCGAGACCCGGGCATGGCCTCCCCTTCCTCAGCTCCTGGCCCTTCAGCATGCCCCAGTGGGGATTTCTCGCCACTCGAGGGGGACACGCTGAGATGAGCAGTGATTTCCACCATGACGACTCCAAGTGTCCCTTCTTCTTCTTCTTCTTCTTTTTTTTTTTTTAAAGATTTTATTTATTTGACAGGCAGAGATCACAAGCAGGCAGAGAGGCAGGCAGAGAGAGAGAGGAGGAAGCAGGCTCCCTGCTGAGCAGAGAGCCCGATGCGGGACTCGATCCCAGGACCCTGAGATCATGACCTGAGCCGAAGGCAGCGGCTTAACCCACTGAGCCACCCAGGGGCCCCCCAAATGTCCCTTCTTTGTTCTGGTCTGACTTTACCTCCACAGATCCTTCCTTAATGGAAGATCTTTCTTCTCATTGTCCTCTTGAGGCCAGTCCTCGGCAGGAGCTTGTTCAACCTAAAATCATGGAAAGAAATCCAGACTCGCTGACACTGTCTGGAGACTCTCAAAACGTCAACTTCTGAACGTACTGGCCCAGATTTGTTTGCCCTACTCCCAAGAACCACTGGCTCCTCTCCTTATCATCCCTGTCTCATATCCGTCTTCCTCCATGCCTATTTTCTCATGACCAATCTATACGCTGGTTTAAAAAAAAAAATGTTTCACTTTCAGAACTCTCCCAGTGCCAGCCTTTTTCTGTTATGAAAGCCTTTTTCTGTTTCTCCACTTGACTTGTCTTTACTTCAGGATGCTGGTTTGTTCCTTCTCTCTTCCACGTCTAAGCGTTGGCATCCCCAAGACCCTCTCCTGGGACCTATTTTTTCCTCCAGGCATACTCTTCCTCCGTGATATATATCATCCAATCCCACGACTTAAACACACTTCTTCACAGAACACCAGACCTGAACATTCAACTGTCTACTTGACATGTCCACTTGGGTAGTCAATAAACACATCAAATTTAACATGGCCAAAAGGGAATTCTTTATAAACCCGATCTTTCTTGAGTTTTCCCCATCTTAACAAATAACACCACTACCTACAATCAAAACATTAAGCTAGTTTTGTTTTGTTTTTTTTTTAATTGTTAAAAATTAGGGGTGCCTGAGTGGCTCAGTGGGTTAAGGCCTCAGCCTTCAGCTCAGGGCATGATCTCAGGATCCTGGGATACAGCCCCACATCAGGCTCTCTGCTCAGTAGGGAGCCTGCTTCCCCATCTCTCTGCCTGCCTCTCTGCCTACTTGTGATCTCTGTGAAATAAATAAATAAAATCTTTTTTTAAAAAATCAGATGCTTTAGGGGCACCTGATTGGTTCAGTGGATTAAGGCCTCTGCCTTCAGCTCAGATCATGATCTCAGGGTCCTGGGATTGAGCCCTGCATTGGGCTCTCTGCTCAATGGGGAGCCTGCTTCCTCCTCTCTGCTTCTCTACCTACTTGTGATCGCTCTCTGTCAAATAAATAAATAAAATCTTTTTTTAGAAATTAGATACTTTACCTTTCTGTGCCTCCATTTGTAAAATGGGGCTCATAACAGCATGTACTTCAGAGTGTGGTCATGTGGGCTGAGGAAAACACCAAAAGATCATTATTTTTGATTACTCTTTTTCTATCACCAAGCTCATCTTATCAATTCTCCTTCCGGAAAACTTCCCTGAATCTCTAGTACTTCTCTTCATCCCCCCTAGGACTCCATGCTAAGCCATTATCTACCAGTTTGCTTCCTACAATGATTTAACCAGTCTCCCTTCTTCTCTCTCACACTTAAAATGTATTTTCTTCAAGGAAGATAGGGTCATTTAACAGGAAAAAAAAAAAATCAGATCATGTCACTTTTTGATTAAAAAGCCCCGGTGGCTTGTAATCAGAACTAACATAAAACCTAAACTTCTTACCCTGGCTGAGAAATTCCTTGCCTGACATAATCTCCCTACTTCTCCCTCCCCCACGCCCCTTTTCTTCTTCAGCCTCTTCACTCTGCTCTGGACACACAAATATACCAAGATCCTTCCTATTGTAGAGTCATTAGTGCTTCTACGTGGATTCTCTTCCTGTCCCCAACCACTCGAGCATTTCAAGCTCCTTCTTAGCATCAGATGGAAACTCCCTGCTCAGGGAGAACTTCCTAGGCCACTGAGTCTCAGGTAACCACTAGTCCTGTTCTTTGGCCCCTTTGTTATCTTGTTTTTATTTTTTCTGAGTAGTGTTTTGGGCTGATTTTTTTTTTATTGGCTTATTATCATTTGCCTTCAAGCAGAACATAACATCCATGTAAGCTGGGGTTTTATCTCTCTTCTGCCTCATTGGTCAGAATAGATACTGACCCATGATAAATGTTCAACAAATAGTTGTTGAGCAATAAACGAATAAAGTTCCTCAGCACGTGCAGTACCCGCCTGCATCACCTCACCCCGCTCTGCAGTCTAGGGCAGGGTTAAAGGTCCTTAGTCCCTGGTCACTGTCAGGGTGTGTAACAAGTTTGATCAGCCACCGTATCGTTAGGCTTCACCTTGTTGAACTTCCAAAAAGAGTATAAATTAAACCAGATCAGCAAATTAGTATTATGAGTTCGTTGTGCACGTAATAAAAGTTCACAGATGGGGAGCTTTCCATCCCAGAGCTGAGGTGAAGCTCGAGACATGTCTTTGGAGAATGGCTTATGAAGTCAAAATGAGGAGGCTATTTAACTGTTACAAATGACCGGGTCTTTCAGTGGGGGGTTCCAGACAGCAGGGATAGGTAAAAGAGATTATCTTACAGCATTTCAGGACTTAAAGTTTCTTTAGGGAGTATCAGAGGCATTTACAAAGAATAACCCAAGTTAACTTTTGCTTATGTTCATGAAAGAAGCTAGATTTTGTGTTGGTCACATGACTTAAACAGTATTGTATGCTCAGGGAATTTTCAATTTGGCCTCCATTTTGTATTTTACTTTGACAACCTTTGAACGTAACTCCTAACCTTTTCTGGACTAACATTACGATAAAATTGGCATCAGACACCGATGCCAACCCTCTAGCCACATCCACCTGTGTCCTTGTTCTTCTATTTAATCCATCCTATTTTGCCATCTCTTGTTGATTCTTATCACCTGAAAACATTTGTCCTTTGTTGCATGATGCAATGTATTTACAGGAGTATGTATGCATTGTTATGTACGTCAGTGTGAAAATGTGTGTATATTTATATGTCTTTTATATGTACTACATATATAGTAATGTGTATATATGTATATATGCATATATAAAAATCATATATATATATCTTATAGATATAACACATATATACATAAAACTTTGGAATTTTCACATCTATTATATTTATATCTTAATAGCACCTGATTTTCTTTTGGGAAATTACAACTTCTCCATGATGCAGCATCATAATGGGATTATAAATCAAGGCACCTGATCTCCCAGCAGAGGCGCAAGCTCAGGACCTAAGCCAGGCCAGCAGGAATCTCAAATTTTGAAGCCCTGAAAGATTAGGAGAAAGGGGATAGAGTTCATTCTTTCCAGCAGCAGCCCTAGATGGAATGGTGGAATGATCCGGAAGCCTAGATGCCTAGAGATGCCTTAATGGGGTTCGGGGTGGGCTGCCCTCAATGTGTCACTTTGACATATTGATTATTTTGAATGAAAATTACTGAAGAAACAGCCAATGCAAGAAAGACATTCTGAATCTCCTTTGGCCTCCTGAAAGCAGAAAATAAATGTCCCATGTGAAGGGTTCCCTTCCTGCACCTGGAGGGTGTAAGGCATTCTTAGGGCCAGCTAGAGGAAATTCAGGACCAAGAAGCCTGGATAAACAAACTTTGTAACCTTTTCACTAATTTGCCATCCCAAACACAAACCCCTTTGTTTTGTCAGTTCTTCACAAATTATGGTTTCTTTGTCTAACAGGTATAAAAGCTGACCACTTTGGTCACTTTGAGCTTAATATCTTTGGGGTTTTCCTGTGTACAAAATTTATTTATTTTTTTCTCCTGTTAATCTGGCCTCTGTCAATTTAATTATTAGGCCAATCAAGGAACCTGAAAGGGAAAAATGGGACTTATTTTCTTCCCCTACAGGTTTTAATCCAGTCCCAGATCTTGTCCTGTTTTGAAGCCTATTCTCTGAATTTTCAATTAGTTCTCCAATCCTGTCCCTTTGTAAGTTTTCTAGAATTGATTTTGGGGTTTTTCTTTTTTTCTTACATGATTGTTTCTTTATTCTTAAGAATCAAATACTTTATTCCACGTATATATGCAATATACCTAATTTTTAACATTTCAGTTTCTATCTCCAATAGCTACTGAAATAATACCTTTATCATATTAACACTTCCATCTTTCCCCCTAATTTTTCTGAATTTATCAGACATGATGGATCAATAATATTTGTAAGTCATTTCAAAACTAAATAGAAAAAAGCAAAGAACCCTAAAATAATAAAGCAAAGGTAGGCAACAACTTAAAAGTGCATGCAATCAATAACATCATTTGCATGGGCACAAGTGTGTTTGTCTGACGGAATCAATTGGAGCATTTGTTCTGGGAACTTTATGAAAGTTTCCAACTGCATAATTTTGGTGTACAGAGAATGTCAACTAAGTGCTGCAGAAAGTAAATGCTGAAGAGAGAGAAACTCCAGTTTCCCAAAACTTTCCAAAGTTTCCAAAATTCTTACAAAGAATGTAGGAATGTAAGATAAAATTATAAAGATACTTCACAGATCTTTTTCACCCTCTTTACCTCACTGGAGTTGCCCTATGATTTCAAGGAAGATAATTAAGAATTGCTGGTGTCCAATTTAGTCCTAAAGAAAGTATAGCTCAGAAAGGCTAAAGGATTTCCTGAAAACCCTACAGGAATAGACCTTGTGTCCTTAACCTTTCACCTAATTCTCTTTTCATACATTATAGTTCCCTTTTATCTTTTTTCTCCAAAAAATTTCAATCTTATGAAAGAATTGGTCATAATACTCCCTTCGAATCCTCCCCTAGATTTGCTAGTTTTTCACTTTTTACTGCATTTGTGTTCCTGTTTTCTCCCCCTGCTCTACCTCTCCCTCTCCTTCCTCCCCTCCCCCTCTCCCTCCCCCAATTTCTGTTGCTCTGAACCTTTTGGGAGTTAATTACAGGCATCATAATATCAAAAGAAATTATGGCATGTATATACTAAAAAGAAGGATGTTCCTACATAATCATAATAAATTATCACATTTAGAAAATTTAGCATTGACACAATGAAAGTTCTGTAATTTGAAAAGACTTTTCTTAGAGCAGTTTTAAGTTTACAGAATACTGAACAGATACTACAGAGTTTCTGTATATCCCTTCTCTCCCTCACTCAGTGCCCCCTGTTACTAACATCTTACATCTTGAATTAGTGTGGTTCATTTGTTACAACTGATGAATCAGTATTGATACATTGTTATTATTAACTGAAGTCCCAAGTTTACATTAGGGTTTACTCTTTGTGTTGTATAGTTCTGCCGGTTTTGACAAATACAATGTCATGTATCCACGATGACAACATCATACAGAATAAATTCCCTGCCCTAAAAATCCCCTGTGCTCTACTTGTTCATTTCCCACTTCTCTCCCCAACAAACTCCTGGGAAATTTTTACCTTGTTACTGTCTCCATACTTTTGCCTTTTCCAGAATGTCGTGTAATATCTCGTCTTTCAGACTGGCTTCTTTTACCAAGCAAATTGAAGTTTCTCCCATGTCTTCTTTGGCTTGATAGCTAATTTCTTTTTATTGCTGAATAATATTTCATTCTATCCATGTATCACCATTTGCTTGTCATTCACCTTTTGAAAAACATTTTAGTTGCTTACGGTTTGACTTTTTTTTTTTAAGATTTCATTTATTTATTTGACAGAGATCACAAGTAGACAGAGGGGCAAGCAGAGAGAGGAGGAAGCAGGCTCCCTGCTGAGCAGAGAGCCCAGGACCCTGAGATCATGACCTGAGCTGAAGGCACAGGCTTTAACCCACTGAGCCAGCCAGGCACCCCTATTTGGCAATTACGATAAAGGTATTATAAATATGTGTGGGCAGGCTTTTGTGTGCACATAAGTTTTAAGTACATTTGGATAGATACCTAGGGGTATGACCGCTGGATCATAAGGTAAGACTATCTTTAGCTTTGTAAGAAACTGCCAAACTGTCTTCCACAGTGACTATATTGTTCTGTACTACCATTGACAATGAATGAGAGTTCCTGTTGCTCCACATCCTTACCACCATTTGGTATTGTAGTTTTTGTTTTAGTGGGAGATTGTTATTGTTTTATTGTTGTTGTTTGGTTTTTTGGTCTTTTGATGATTTTTTTTGGCTTGTTTGCTTTTTTGTTTTTCCTTTGCAATAGGCTGTGTTGGTATTTTGTTTTTGTTTTTTAAGATTTATTTATTTTAGAAAGAGAGAGAGAAAGAAAGAAAGCATGGGGGGAGGGGCCGAAGGAGAAAGAGAGAATCTCAAGCAGACTCCCTGCTGAGTAAGCAGCCTAATGCAGGGCTTGATGCCCCAACCCTGAGATCACCACCTGAGCTGAAACCAAGAGTCAGATGCCTAACTGGTTGAGACACTCAGGTGTCCTCTATTGTTCAAATGTACAAAATTCCCTACTGACATACAATGTTAAGGGTCTTTTCATAAGCTTATTTGCTATCTGTGTATCTTCTCTGCTGGAGTGTCTATTCAGATCCTTTGCCCATTTTGTAATTGTGTTGTATTGTTAAGCTTTATGAATTCTTTGTATATTTCGGATATATTTAAAAGAATTTTTCCGAGTATGGTCTATGCAAATATTTTCTCCAAGTCTGTGGCTTGCCTTTCCATCCTCTTAAGAATATCACAGTGCAGTTTTTAAGTTTTAATGTAGTACTTAACTTTCTTTCATTGCAGTTGTATCTAAAATAGAATTGCCTTTGGCGGCCACAAGATGATTAGGTTTCCATACCTACCTGCCAAATCTTAAAAGTATATATAGAGGCCTTAACTAGCTTCAATCATGTATACCATCCAGATAGTCTCAATACCACTTTCTTTTAAGGTTGTATTCTTGGGGCAGCTTCCGGGAACACGGATGACGATCAGGTGTACATTCCAAGGACAGGGTGGGGGGGTGGGGGGGTAGAAATGGAATCTCCAATTTCCTGGATCCAGCTCTAGAGTCAACTGACACATCTTCTTGATGACCTCCCCCAAAAATCCATGAGGGAAGATTTAATCCCATGTCCTAAAACAATTGCCCTTGGCCTGGCCTTTGATGTTTGGGCAGAATTTCAGCACATATCCTAAGCAGAAAGATTGGAGGGGAAAAAAGTAAATGGTAGGATAGAGCATGATACAAAAGTATAGAACATCACAAAGCAAGTAGGACTTAAATTGAGGCTTGAAAGATGAATAGGATGTTTAGAAGAAGCAGAAAGGGCACTCCAGGCAAGAGGTAAAGGTGAAAATAAATATGACTTGTAGAGAAAAGCGTGAAGTCAGGCTTACCTGGAGCCAAAGTGCATTTTTGCAGGTAATTGGACTCTAAATCAGATGGGTTAGGCTGGATAGGAAGGAGGCTGGCAAGAAGTCTGGAGGCTTTAGAAGCTGAGAATGAGTGTTTACAGGTGATCCAGGGAAGAGGAACTCCCTCCTGACATACAGTTCAGGAAAACAACACTCATTCTTCTCTCAAACAGAGCTGGATTTGATTTTTTGCTTTGCTACTCACTGGCATTTTGAACTTGAACAAGCAATTTCACATCTATAAACTTCAGTTTCCTAATCTGAAAAGTCAGGACAATAGCACCTACATCTCAAGTCTGCTAGAAGGATTCAATGAAATAATCGTGTAAAATGTCCTAGTAAGGTGCTTTGCATATAGGCAACCAGAGGATTAAAATTTTTATTTCGGGATTAGAAGACTTAAATGCCAAGGGTGTGGTGTGTTCCTTTAATCTAGCCACAAGATTAGAGTCACCATGGGGTTTTTTTGGGTTTTCGTTTTCCGTTTTTTGTCTTTTTTTTTTTTTTTTTTTTGGTGACAGTATTTAATATTCTCAGAACTTAGCTCATACCCTGCCAGGGAGCAGTGAAGGAGCCAAGCTGAACTACCAGAGTCTGAGGGCATTATGTGAAAACTGACAAGCAGGCAGACTCTGAAGACGATATAGTTAGTAAGATGATCAAACACAAGAACAAAACTCAGTCCAAAAACAGCTAACTTAATCATTCTTGGAATTCTGGTTCCTGAGTAAGGCCAGGAAGAGTGCAGCTTGGTTCAAAAAGCATGAGACAATCCGGAGTTTTATAAGCCAGGGTAAAATTTACCCCTGGGTAAGAGATAATGTCTGGAAATTGTCAGAGGACAGATTGCTGTGTAATATTTTGTTTCCTTTTTATGTGTTAATTATACTGGATGTGTTAGCTTTATGCCGACTCATTGAGCTGTGCACTGAGGATTTGTGCACTCTTCTGTGTGTATGATAGACTTCAAAAAACTGTAACACTTTTTACACTACAAGCCCAGGCCAAAAGGGTCTACTCACCACACATTCACATAAATGAGAGAAGCATTGTAAATCTGCCTTGCTGTAGAAAAATGGTCAGTTTTTGTGGAATTAAAAAACTGAATCTCAATCATTAGAAAGTTGTGTGTAGAGTATCCTGTAATACGGATGGTTTTATCTTTTATGAAATGGAACCTACCCATCACCTGCAAAGAACAAAAAATAAGAGCAATTTTTTAAATGGTATGTAACTATATTCCACACTCTGTGTTTTCCCTGGAGAACCCATAAAATCATAGAATCTCAGAGTTGGAGTGTCTGAAAGTCCTTTTTAATGCAGCATTCCACCTGACATGTATATTTCTCTCCAGCAATCCTGTTCTAATTTCTCTTTGAATGATTCCGGTGACAAACAACTCATTAGTGCCTGTTCCGCAGTTACTGTAATCAATTTTCTCATAGGTTATATTAGAAAATAATGAGTACAGGTCTTTGAATGAAGACTAGAGTTCTTATTTTGACTGTGTCACTTATTCTGCCTTTGTAAGCTCCATCAAAACACTTCACTGCTCTGAACTTACTGGACCATCAGTAAAAAAACGAATGATAATTTCATTTTATTTTTTAAAAGATTTTAAAGTCTTTTTAATGAGAGCGGAGAGCAGGAGAAGGAGAAGGAGGGAGGAGAAGCAGGCATCCTGCTGAGAAGGGAGCCTGATGGAGGGGGAGAGCAATCTCAGGACTCTGAGAGCATGACCTTGGCCGAAGGCAGACACTTAATGACTGAGCCATAATTTCTCTTTATAGAGAGGGTTATGAAAATTAAGTCTGATTCAGCCAGAAGTTCCCAAATATTTAATACCTACCAGGTTTTCAGTAAAGTATGGAATTTTACCTGCACTGATCAGTGGATGCATTCCACCGAAGCTCTTAACTATAATTATCTGAACACTAATTATGTGAAAGGAATAGTGAATGCATTTTTTTCTAACTCTCAAAAGTGTACTTTCATGTAAGTATGAAGATACCCCTCTGTTTTCTTATAGAAGCTTTATAGTTTCAGGGCTTATGTATAATTCTTTAGTCCACATTGGGTTGACTTTTGTATATGATGTAAGATAAGAGTCCAATTTCATTCTTTTGCAGGTAGACTGTTTTCCTAATGTCATTTATTGAAGAATTGAAGACACTGCCCTTTCCTCATGTGTAATCTTGGCACCCTTGTCAAAGATCATTTGAACATATGCATGTGGAGTTGTTTCTGGGCTATGATGTTCCATTGGGCAATATGCATGCTTTTATGCCACATACTATTATGATTACTAAATATGTTTTGAAAGCAAGAAATGTGAAGCCACCAGCTTTTCTCTTCTGTGTCAAGATTGTTTTGGCTACATGGGGTCCTTTGTGTTTCCATATGAACTATAGTATTATATTTTCTATTTCTATAAAAAATATTATTGTGATTTTGATAGGAATTGCACTGAATCACTTTAGGTAATATGAACTTTTTAACAATATTTAGTCTTACCATCCATGAACATGGGATTCTTTCATTTATTTGTGTCTTCTTTAATTTCCTTCAACAGTGTTTTATAGTCATCAGTGCATAAGTCTTTGCCTCCTTGCTTGTTTTATTCTTTTTTAAGAAAAACTAATGTTATTTCTGTTCATAATTGCATAATCTTACATATAGAAAACCCTAAAGATTCCACACCAAAATAATAAACAAAACAAAAAAAACAAAACTGTTAGAACTAACAAGTGAATTCAGCAAAGTTGCAGGATACAAAATCAACATAAAAAATCAGTTGCATTTCTATACACTGACAAGAAAAATTTGGGTGTCGGGTGGCTCAGTGGGTTAGAGCCTCTGCCTTTGGCTCGGGTCATGATCCCAGGATCCTGGGATCAATCCCCGCATCAGGCTCTCTGCTCAGCAGGGAGCCTTCTTCTCCTCTTCTCTCTCTGCCTGCCTCTCTGTCTACTTGTGATCTCTGTCTCTCAAATAAATAAATAAATTTTTTTTTTTAATCTAAAAGAGGTCTTTTTTTTTTTAACACTCTGACACTCTTGATTAGTGTAGTTAGACCATTGACATTTGAAGTGATTATTGATATAGCAGGATTAATATCTGCCATATTCATTACTGTTTTCTACTCATTTCTCTTGATTTTTGTTTATCTTCAACTCTCCTTCTGCCTTTTCTGGTTTTAATCAAGCACTTTAAATAATTCCATTTACCCTTTTGTTTTAGCATATCGATTATAGTTCTTTTTTTTTTAATTGGTTGCCGTAGAGTTTACAATATATATACATGTCCAACAGATCCAAATCCATTTATTTTTTTTTTCTTTTCAGCATTACAGAATTCATTGTTTTTGCACCACACCTAGTGCTCCATGCATAATACCCACCACCTGGCTCCCCCAACTTCCCATGCCCCGCCCCTTCAAAACCCTCAGATTGTTTTTCAGGGTCAATAGTCTCTCATGGTTCACCTCTCCTTCCAATTTCCCTCAACTCCCTTCACCTCTCCATCTCCCTATGTCCTCCATGTTATTTGTTATGCTCCAGAAATAAGTGAAACCATATGATAATTGACTCTCTCTGCTTGACTTATTTCACTCAGCATAATCTCTTCCAGTCCAGTCCATGTTGATACAAAAGTTGGGTATTCATCCTTTCTAATGGAGGCATAATACTCCATAGTGTATATGAACCATATCTTCTTTATCCATTCATCTGTTGAAGGACATCTTAGTTCTTTCCACAGTTTGGTGACCGTGGCCATTGCTACTATAAACATTGGGGTACAAATGGCCCTACTTTTCACAGTAACTTCTTTCAAGATATGTCTCCAAAGGCAAAGGAAACAAGAGCGAAAATGAACTTTTGGGACTTCATCAAGATCAAAAGCTTCTGCACAGAAAAGGAAACAGTCAACTAAACAAAGAGGCAACCCACGGAATGGAAGAAGATATTTGCAAATGACAGTACAGACAAAAGGTTGATATCCAGGATCTATAAACTTCTCAAACTCAACACACACAAAACAGATAATCATATCAAAAAATGGGCAGCAGATATGAACAGACACTTCTCCAAAGAAGACAAACAATGGCTACCAGACACATGAAAAAATGTTTGTCATCACTAGCCATCAGGGAGATTCAAATTAAAACCACATTGAGATACCACCTTACACCAGTTAGAATGGCCAAAATTAGCAAGACAGGAAACAACATGTGTTGGAGAGGATGTGGAGAAAGGGGAACCCTCTTACACTGTTGGTGGGAATGCAAGTTGGTACAGCCACTTTGGAGAACAGCGTGGAGATTCCTTAAGAAATTAAAAATCGAGCTTCCCAAAACCACTTTTAAATAACACTGTCCTGCTTTATTGGTAATGCAAGTATTCTTTAATAGTTTTCCTACTTCCTTCTCTTAAAACATTTCATCAGTTATATCACTTATTTATAAGCTATAATCACTGAAATGTTATTTTATTTTGATCTGTTATTAGATTAAGAATAAGAAAAACAAAAGTTATTTTACTTTCATTTATTTCTTCCCTAATGTTCTTCTTTTCTTTATGCAGACCTGAGTTTCTGACCTCTATGGTTTCCCTTTTTTCTGAAGAACTTATTTTAACATTTCTGGTAAGGCTGTTCTATTGGCAGCAAATCCCTTCAATTTATGTTTGAAAACAATCATTATTTCTTCACTAGAAAAGCTTAATAATTATATTTAAGATTTACTTCTATATAAACATATCAGCAAATATTAAACTGTTATACTTGTAATTTGAATACTATAATATAAACACAAGACACAAACTACCCAATGTTAAATACTGATCTCCTCTGCCTGACTCTGTAAATATTGAGTATTTTATATTTTATTAAAGGAACTTTTAGAGTCTTGTCAATATTTACATTATGTACTATTATTCCTCACCAAAATCTTCATGAAATCTAAAAGGCTGGTATTAAGGTAATTATTTTTTTTCTTCTTGAATATTTTAAAACATGCCAGTTTAGATTAGACTTCAGATTTCCAGGACACTATGGATATACTAACACAGGACACATGGCTATTTTTTGCCCATTTAAGTTTGTTTGCAATATGACAGAAATGCCTTCAAATTTCAGATAATGGTAAAAAAGCATCCTAAGCAAATAAAAAAGATACAATGGGTCAAATTATATCTTAGTAAAAACAATGCCTCATATCAATCGATTTTTAAACTAAATCCTTAAAATCATTTGAAAACATTTGTGTCTTCTAATTGTCCATGTACTTATGTCATGGAAGAAGATACAAGACAAGTAATAGAAGTTTTAAAAATCTTAAACTATTCTAATTTCTAAAATAAAGAATTTTCCAATTAAGAAATTATCATGATTGTTTAGAAAATAGGCCTTATGCATAATCTCAAATTCACTTTAAATGCTTGACATGTAATTTAATACCTAAAAATATTCTAGCTGAATAACTTATTAATATTTATAGAGTGTTCCTTCTTTGGATAGACAGGATTCACAACAGCTTTCAACTAATGCTGAAAAAAAAAATCACTTGATAGCTATTATCATAATTACCGATTAACTTACTAGTTCCTTATCACTTTATTCAGGAATTTATTGACATAAGGACCAATGAAGAGAATAATTTGAAAATTTCTCATTGTGCAACTGTGCCCATTAGTAAAATTAAGAATTTGATACATCATTATATATATTATATTACTTATACTTAGTTGCTTTACATGTTTCCATGTGTGTGATCTGACCAAGTAAAAAAATGATTTGACCAACAACAACAACAAAAGCCACATGTCAAGCTTTTTCCTTTTTCTTGCTTTCTTTCCTTTTCTTTTTTTTAAGAGCAAATCAATGATTTGGAAGATTTGTTAGTACAAGACAGAACACAGGAGAAAATCACAAAGTGGCACTGAACGCCAATGCCAATAATTATCTCATGTGGTTATACCTAAGGATATTAATAATGTTTGTGTTATTCACTATTCTTTATTTTCTTTCTTTCTTTCTTTCTTTCTTTCTTTCTTTCTTTCTTTCTTTGGTAGACAGATCACAAGTAGGCAGAGAGGCAGGCAGAGAGAGAGAGGAGGAAGCAGGCTCCCTGCTGAGCAGAGAGCCCGATGTGGGACTTGACTCCAGGACCCTGGGATCATGACCAGAGCTGAAGGCAGAGGCTTTAACCCACTGAGCCACCCAGGTGCCCCGATTCACTATTCTTTAGAACAAAATCAAAGCCATTAACTTGAACCTAAGATATACACAACTTATGCAAAATACTTTTAACAAGTTATGTTACATTTTAAAACATTAGGAACAAAATACCTGTACCAGTTTGTATTTTGACTTAATGGAACAAGAAGGGAACAATACTCAGCTACGGAAGGTTATATTAATAGTAATAAGTTCTTAAAGTTTAAAAATGTCTTCCTTTCCCTTTATACTTTCCACATGCTACACAATGCCCTGAAAGTATTCGTTATAGGAAAACAATGTCAATCATAGACTTTAGACTTTGCTTTGGAAAGTGATGAGAAGCAAATTAGAAGGTGAGGTTTCATCATTGTTTTTGAATAAGCAGTCTTAACTTTTCTTCTCATGGAAATTTAAATCAGCTTATTATAAATCCAACTAAACATCAATTTTTGTGGCTTTCAGGTAAAGTCCAACACTTCATTTATATAGTCTGTGAAAAGAGGTCCTGATTTTGGAAAGATAGAAAAGAGACTTCAATTCTGTTCTGTTCTGTTCTATTTTATTTTATGTGACTGTTTATCTGTATGTTAAAACTATGTGTGTATGCTATTCCACTTCAAAACTGTGCTTCATGATTTGAGTCCCTGACAGATGGGGAGACACAGGATGGCAAGGAAGGTTGGAACCTGGGGCTCTAACACTGTTTGGGGGCTTCAGAGGAGGAATCTCACATGGCAAACCAAAAAGGAGAAGGAAGACACCTTCTTACAGTGTTAATTAAGCAACTGTTAAAGACTAGGCTCAGGGCTAGGGGCTTTGATGTAATGCTTTTTTAAATTAAAATTTAATTTATTAATATATTTATACATGTATACATTTATTTATATACATATGTGTGTATATACATTTATTTATATACTTAAGTGTGTATATACATTTATTTATTTATATGTTTGTTTGTTTGAGGGCAGGGGGCAGAGGAAGAGGGAGGGAGAGAATCTTAGGCAGGCTCTACACCCAGCCCTGAGATCTGAACCTGTGGGCAAATCAAGAGTGCATGGTTTAACCGACAGAGCCACCCAAGCAATCCTTGATGCAACGCTTTTCAATCTTCAAAAAGTTACAAATACAGTATCTTGCTCAGATGTGTGGCAGACCCGTGGATTTATTGATTCACCACCTATTTGCCACTTAACATTTAGGTCTCCGTTTCCTCAACTGTAAGATGGAGCTAAGAAGAGCATTTTCTGTCTGCTTTTGTCAAAATTAAGTGATTCATGCACAGAGGCGAGTGTGCCGCCTGGCATTTAGTTAAGGCGCCCAAGAAATGCCTGGTGCTGCTGATAGCATCACTGTTTACCTGGCAAGATTCCAACTGTGAGATGAGGGAGGGTGATTGAAAAACACAGAGCTCAAAGGCCTGCGGTGCTCTCAGAGATGTGGAAACGCTCCGTGGTCTCAGAGACGAGCTTCGTCAACGGAAAAGAGCAACCCTCGGAGCCTGGCCTTTTCCAAGACCTCTTCTGGAGGGCAGCCTGGCTGACGTGGGGTGTGGGGTCCAGGGAAGGAAGGAGGGGAGAGGGAGGCTCTCCAGGCGCTGCACGCGGCGGCTGGGGCGAACAGCTAGGACGGAGTTCCCACCCGGGGCGCAGCGGGGAGGGCGCCAGGGGCGGGGCAGAGTGGGGGCCGGTGGGGAGAGGCGAGTTGGGCGGGGCGAGTTGGGCGGGGCCAGCAGGCGGTCCTGCAAGCTCAGCTGCCGGGACCCGCAGGGACGTGGCCTGCTCAGAGCTCGGCAGAGCAAGAGGAAGAGAGAGCTATGCTTGGGGCGGTGGGCTCCCTGGTGGCCACCGTCTGGGCGGTGCTCCACCTCCGCACCCTCCTGCTGGGTGCCGTCGCCTTTCTGTTCTTTGCTGATTTCCTCAAAAGACGGCGCCCAAAGAACTACCCCCCAGGTCCCGTACCCCTGCCCTTCGTGGGCAACTTCTTCCATCTGGACTTTGAGCAGTCTCACCTGACGATTGAGCGGGTAGGAGCGGGCGAAGGTGCAGGGCTGTGCCGGGACCCTGACTTGCAGGACAGGGGCTATCCCGGGGATCGAGGGCGGGAGGCTGGGTGGCTGTGCAGCGAATGCAGGTTCCTTGGTTTACCTGGTTTCTTGGTTTATCCTGCTTTGAGCCTCGATTTCCTCGCTGTCTACTGGTATGATTACACCTGTCCTTTCTAGAAGTGAAATATTATTCACTGATTACTATTTAAGGGTGCCAGACATGTTACAGTCTCTAGCCCATTTAGTTGGGTATCTTGTTAAGTGGTATTGCAACATCCGGTTTATAATAGGATCACTTTGTCCTCTTTAATATTTTTGTCGTGGGGGTGGGGGTTTGGGGAAGCGGTACTTACCTTCTTCGCTGTATTTCCTGAGTGTAAAATGATACAGGACTCCCTAAATCCTCACCACTTGTCAGTAACTTAGCCCCTCCCTTTCCGTCTCCTCTCCCTGATATCGGCGCTCACCGAAGTAATTTGTTTTAAAGTGTCCCTCTGCTTAAATATTCTTAGCGCTTCCTACTGCCTTCCAGAGTTAGGGATCCACTTGGAACTTCTTCTTCTTAGGGATCCACTTGGAACTTCTTCTTCTTCTTCTTCTTCTTCTTCTTCTTCTTCTTCTTCTTCTTTTTTAAGATTTTATTTATTTATTTGACAGAGAGAGAGATCACAAGTAGGCAGAGAAGCAGGCAGAGAGAGGAGGAAGCAGGCTCCCTGCTGGGCAGAGAGTTCCATGTGGGGCTTGATCCCGGGACCCTGGGATCATGACCTGAGACGAAGGCAGAGGCTTAACCCACTGAGCCACCCAGACTCCCTGGAACTCTTCTTAACTCAGCCTCTTTCAACCTTTTTATAATCATGTCCCACCAGGGTTTCCTAACTGTCCTCTCTGATTTCCTTCAAATTCCCTCCAGCATCCAGCCCTCTCTCAAAAATCCTCAGCTGGTTTCTTGTCACTCAGCTAGGTACTTCTGTTATCTGTCACTACCTAGCTGAGTGACAACACTGTGGTAGGTAGGTGACTGTGAAGGTTAAATAAAACTATCAGTGATCAAACATGGCTTTTAGTAGGTGCGCAACAAATATTTGTTCCCCCTTTCCTAGAGGTACCCCGGGCACTTTAAACACATGCTTCTATACTCAAATACAGGTGGAGAAGGTTTTATCAATTTCTTGGAGAAACACCCAATTGGGAACACTAAGTGACAGGAAACACTAAGTGACAGGATTAGTAACAGAATTTTAAAGCTAGGCTCCTAAACCTATACCCTTGTTTAAGAAATGTGTTGGGCGACTGGGTGGCTCAGTTGATTAAGCAACTGCCTTCCACTCAAGTCATGATTCCCGAGTCCCAGGATTGAGTCCCACACTGGGCTCCCAGCTCCATGGGGAATCTGCTTCTCCCTCTGACCTTCTGTCTCTCATGCTCTCTCTCACTCTCTCTCTCTAAAATAAATAAATAAAATCTTGAAAGAAAGAAAGAAAAGAAAGAAATGTAGATGTTGCTTAAGGGTGCCTGGCTGGCTCAGCTCAGTCAGCCGAGTATGTGACTCTTGATCTCAGGGTTGTGAGATGGAGCCTGAGTTTGGGTGAAGAGATTACTTAAAATCTCTTTAGGAAAGAGAAAGAAATATGTTGTTTAATTTCCAAGTATTTGGAAATTTTCCTGCTTTCTATTAATGATTTCCAGTTTGATGTCACTATGGTAAAAGGACATATGCTATATAATTTCAGGTCTTTTAAATTTGTTAAGGTTTGTTTTATGACCCAGCATACAGTCCCATGCATGCTTGAAAAAAATATGTATTCTGCTACTGTTGGGCTGAGTATTCTGTATGTATCAATTCGATCTCAACAGATGATCCTGTTGTTTGGTTTTCTATGCCCTTCTATACCCTGACCTCTTACCTATTGATTCTATCAATCACAAGGAGAGGCATGTTGAAGTCTCCAACTATAATTACAGGTTTGTTTATTTCTCAATTCAGTTCTGGGAGTTTTTCCTTTTTGTATTTTTCATCTCTGTTACTTGGAAGATGCATGTTAAAATTAATATATCATCTTGGTGAATTGACTCTTTTGTTATTATGTATAATAACATATGTATAATGTATAATATATCTCCTTATCCCCGGTGATTTTCATTGCCTAGGCTTTTGCTGATATGATACAGACACACCAGCCCTTTGATGATTATCTGCATGGTGTATACTATATTCTTTCACTTTTAACCTATTTGTATCATTCTATTTGAAATGAGATAGTATATAGGTGGACCATTTTTTAAAATTTTGCCAATCTCTTTTATTTTTTAAAGATTTTATTTACTGATTTGAGAGATAGAGAGAGAACAAGCAGAAGGAGCAGTAAGCAGAAGGAGAGGCACACTCCCTGCTGAGCAAGTCCCCATATGAGACTCCATCTCAGTACCCTGGGATCATGACCTGAACTAAAGGCAGATGTATATCTGACTGAGCCACCCAGGTGTCCCAATCTCTGTCTTTTAATTGGTGGATTTAGATCATAATAGTTAATGTAATTGTTGATAAGTTAATACTTAAGTCTGCCATTTTGTTATTTATTCTCTATTTTTCCCGTTTCTTATTCCCATATTATTCCTTTTCTGTCTTCCTGTGGGTCACTTCAACTTTTTTTTAAGAATTCCATTTAATTTATTTATACTGCTTTTTAGTATATCTCTGGATTGTGTTTAAGTGTCTGCCTAAGGATTATAAGAGGCACATGTAGCTTAATACAATCTACCAGTATTACCATTTTACCACATCAAGTATAATATCGATTCCTTACAACCAGTAGGTACTTTGGTTCTCCCTGCTTGATAATTATCTTGAATATTATTTCTATATATATTGAGAACCACATCAGACAATATTATAAACTTGCTTTTAACTGTTAAACACACTTTTTTTTTTAATTCAAGAGGAGAATAGTCTATTATATTTACCAATTTACCCTTTATGTTGCTCTTCCTTCATTCCCAAAGTTCCTAATTTTCTACCAGTATCATTTCCTTTTTACATGAGGAATTTTCTTTAGCCCTTCTTCTAGAGCTGGTCTGCTGGCAAAAACTCCTCTTAACTTTCCTTTACCTAAAAATGCCTTTATTTCACCTTCATTTCTGAAGTATATTTTCATTTAACGTAGAATTCTAGATTGACAATTTCTTTCACTCAACATTTTAAAATGTCGTACCACTTCTTTCAGGCCTCTGTGATTTCAAATGAGAAAATTGCTGTGATTTGAATTGCTCGTCCCCAAAAGTAATAAGTTGTTTTTCTCTGCCTGATGTCAAGAAGATTTTTTTGCTTTTATTTTTTTAAGATTTTATTAGGTTATATCTTTTGTGTGAGAGAGAGGGAGAATCTGAAGCAGATCTGTGCTGAGTGCAGAGTCCAACCTGGGGCTTGATACCATGACCAAGATATCATGATGTGGGCTGAAACCAAGAGTCGGACACTCAACTGACTGAGCCAACCAGATGCCCCAGTTTTTTTGCTATTAGTTTTCAGAGATTAGATTATGGAATGTCCTGGTGTTGATTTCTTTGAGTTTATTGGATTATTAGATCTGTAGTTTGATCTCTTAGCAAATTCAAGAAGTTTTCAGTCATTATTTCTTCAAATTTTTTTTTATTCCATATCCTTTTTCCTCTCTTTCTGGGACTCTTGGATGGTGATGGTGCAAATGTTACATCTTTTCTTATTCTAACATAGGTCCCAAAGGGTCAGATTTGTTCTTTTTAATCTATTTCCTCTGTGTTGTTCGGGTTGGATACAGTCTATTGATCTGTCTTCAGTTTCACTGGTTCCTTTCTCATTTCTGTTCTGCTGCTGAGTTGCTTTATTGAGGTTTTTGTTTGGGTTATTTTATTTTTAAGTTTTAATTTTTCCCTTTGGTTCTTATATATATCTTTTACTTCTTTGGTAAGATTTCCTAATTTTTTATTTTTTAAAGATTTTTTAATTAAGGAAGAGAAGAGGAGGGGAGAGAGAAAAAGAGAGAGAAAGAGGGAGAACCCAAGCAGACTCTGTGCTGAGCATGGAACCTGATGGAGGGCTCAATCTCATGACTCTGAGATCATGAACTGAGCAGAAATCAAGAGTCAGATGCTTAAGAGACTGAGCCAGTGAAGTGCCCCCCAATTATTTTTAAACTTTTAAAGAATATTTGTAATTGTTTATTGAAACATTATAGCTGATTTAAAATCTTATTCCTATAATTCCAACATCACTGTCATCTCAGTATTGGTATCAACTCATTCAAACAGATTTTCTTGGCTCTTGGTAAGGTGAGTAATTCTGGAATATGTCCTGGACATGTTGTGCTTTATATGACTTGGGACATGTAAATTCTTCCATTGTGGTAGAGAGTCAACCTGTTTATGGTCAGAAGCTCACTTTTGTGGATTGTGGCTCCAATGCCAATTTAAATTATAAACCCTCTTCAGCACTTCTAATCTTTCCCTCTTATGTGTTATCCACGCACAGAGGACTCCATTTCCACATTCTCATCAGTACAGGCTAGGAAGAATGAGAATGGGGACAAAAGACCACCCCCTCCCCCAGTTCTGGGTAGGGTAGCCTCTTCCTTACTGTAGGGAGGATGGAAGTCAGAGATCTATCCATATATGCTCCATGGGGAAGGAACATCTCCTTATTTCTGTAGATAAAGTGTAGAAATAAGAATTCTTCCTCTTAACCCCTCTAGTTCGGGGGTGAAATTTACAGTTCAGCTCACAGACTGGGCAAGGGGCATCACCTCATTACTACAAAGATCGGTTGGGTAAGGACAAGTTCCCATCCATGTTTTCCACTTATGCAGCACCCATTAGGGGGTGGGGGAGAATCACACCTTTTTTCATGCTGTTGTCTCCAGAATAGGGACGGAGAAAGGTTAAAAAGTTTCTGTCTTATCTGGACAAGCTTTTTCTGTCACTTTGGCTAGAGAAAACAGTACTTTCTTGGAGTTATTTTTGCTGTGCTAATTAGAGTAATGATTAGTAGAAGTAAAATGGAAATTCTTTTACTCAATCTGGTCTGGAAGGGAAATTTGATCTGTGCCCTTTTTTTACCATTAAGATAGAGCTGATTAGAAAGGGTAAATGATTTACCTGTCATAAAACTGGCTAGTAGTGAAACTGAGGCTAGGATCTCATCCATGGTCTGGTGTTTTCTCATCAAGTCAGACTGTTACATTTTACTCCATATAGGTTCCCATTTCTTATATTTTTGGTTGTAAAACAAATGGAGTCAAATGGTTCATTCAGTTACAATGAATTTTACATTCCAACAATTTGGAAACATTAAGTCCCAACGATTTGCTGGGCCTTGTAGCAGGATTTAGATGTTCATTTTCATTAATCTTCACACACACACACACACACAAAAAACACACAAGTCAGGTATTCTCTTGTGGTGGGTCCATTTTGCCATTGAGGAAACTGGCTGAAAATAATAAAGTTTTTTGCTTGAGTTATTCAGCATAGATAATGGCAAAATGAGAAATCTCTGGAATCCAAGGCTTCTTGACTCTTACACCTATCCTCTACTTATACCACTTGACTTTTCGTGGTAGAGGATAATGGATTCATTGATTCAACCCACATTTATGAAGTACTTACCACAGGACAGCCACAACACAAAACAGTGTATGATGAAATGTGTGGTGTAGACTCATGGTAACCAAATGAGGTATCAGGAGATGAGATCACAGAGAGTGGGGAGCCCTAGAGACAACCTCTTGTAGAATGTTGGGATAAATTGGGCTGAGCTTTTAAATGCATGTCAGGCAAGTGGCCATGTGGAGTTAAGGGGACAGGAGATTTTTTTTTAAACCCGAGGAAGTGGCATGAGCTAAAACATAGCAACAGTACAGTGAGGAAACTAGCCTGTTTAAATGGCATGATGGGAACTTTTTGTGTGTTATTTCCCCTATTTTCTAAACTTTCTCTATCATAGCTATATGACCTATTAGATGAGCATTTATCAAAATAAGAGAAAACTGGACTAAGGTGGCAGAATGGTAGATAAGGTGGATAAATGAATTAGTTAAGATACACATTAAGCTGTTTATAACAGAGGCCTAAAAATACCGTAATGTAAAAAAAGATGTATAAAAAGTGTAAAAAAGAGACTTACTTTTATTCCACAAATGATTTCAGATGTAGGCAGGAAGTCAAGGAGCGAGAGGCTGCTTTATATCTCAAGGTCATCCAAAAACTCCAGTTCCTTCTACGTTGTAGCTCTGGTCCTGAAACCCCTTTGTATCTGAGTTCTGCTCTGTAGAAAGGGAAGTAAGGAAGGTGGTGAGCAAGCAGCTTTCATTTAAGGCTGAGACCCAGAAGGGGAATATGTGTTCTCCATCACCACTACTCCTGTACCATTGTCTACACCTGGAGAAGCTGGGTAATGTGATTCTTGATTGGGAAGTCATGTAGCTCCTTAATTCTTAGGGAGTGCCATCACTCAGAAGAAGGGAGAATATTCATCCTTCCATTTAAAGATGAAAACTAAAGAAAGAGTTAGAAAGAGCCCAAACTTTATTCCCCCAGTGCTAAATCTCTGTGCCTCCTTTTCTGAAAACTGAAAATGCTTTCTAGGATGGTTAAAAAAAAAATCACATAACCCCATGAACATCAGTTTGTTGTCAGAGTGCCAAGCATTTGATGCTTATTTCTGTAGCTATACCACTCTTCCCTTTTTTAAAAAAATTGATAGCAAGAAATTAAAGGAAAGCCACTGTGTTGCATAGCAGGCATACCTTCTCTGGCCTCCTCACTGGATGGGCTCCATTATCCCACTCTCTGGCCTCTTCCCCTTCATTGCTTTGTCAGTACCTTACCAGAGTCCCTTTGCTAAAATATGATCCCAAATATATCAGTAACAATACAGAAGTTGATTATTGATATTAGTATTATGGCTAATCCTGCTATAACCTCCATTTTATGGATTTGGAAACTGAGACACAGAGAAGTCAGATAACTTGCCCCTAAATCACACAGAAACTCACAATTGGATTCAAACATTTGTAGGACTTCACAATCCAAGCTCTTAAATACTCAATTCTATTGTGTCTCCTATTCAAACATCTCCAGAATCTCAGTTACAAACAGGACTTAAACTATTTCAGCTGGCATGAAGGGCCTCCTCCATCTAGCTCAGATCGCCTTGCCAGCTTTGTCCCCTATCTCCTTACTCAAACGAAGAGCCTTGTCTTCTATCTCCTTTCTTTTCCCAGGAACCTGTCCTGGCGCCTGGTCCCCCTATGTGTTTCCTAACTTGGCCCCATTGAATGACTTATTGTACAGAATAGTAAAAAGAACTGATTATAGTCCTGTGTGCTCCTTTAGACTGTGGAGCTTCTTTAATATAAGAGCAGATCCATGACATATACTAGATTTTTTAAAAAAAAATTTTATTTCTTTTCAGCGTAACAGTATTCATTGTTTTTGCACCACACCCAGTGTTCCATGCAATCTGTTCCCTCTCTAATACCCACCACCTGGTTCCCCCAACCCCCCACCCCCCTCCCCTTCAAAACCGTCAGATTGTTTTTCAGAGTCCATAGTCTCTCATGGTTCACCTCCCCTTCCAGTTTCCCTCAACTCCTTTCTCCTCTCCATCTCCCCTTGTCCTCCATGCTATTTGTTATGCTCCACAAATAAGTGAAACCATGTGATAATTGACTCTCTGCTTGACTTATTTCATTCAGCATAATCTCTTCCAGTCCCGTCCATGTTGCCACAAAAGTTGGGGATTCGTCCTTTCTGATGGAGGCATAATACTCCATAGTGTATATGGACCACATCTTCCTTATCCATTTGTCCGTTGAAGGGCATCTTGGTCCTTTCCACAGTTTGGCAACCGTGGCCATTGCTGCTATAAACATTGGGGTACAGATGGCCCTTCCTTTCACAACATCTGTATCTTTGGGGTAAATACCCAATAGTGCAATTGCAGGGTCGTAGGGAAACTCTATTTTTAATTTCTTGAGGAATCTCCACACTGTTTTCCAAAGTGGCTGCACCAACTTGCATTCCCACCAACAGTGTAAGAGGGTTCCCCTTTCTCCACATCCTCTCCAACACATGTTGTTTCCTGTCTTGCTAATTTTGGCCGTTCTAACTGGTGTAAGGTGGTATCTCAATGTGGTTTTAATTTGAATCTCCCTGATGGCTAGTGATAACGAACATTTTTTCATGTGTCTGGTAGCCATTTGTATGTCTTCATTGGAGAAGTGTCTGTTCATATCTTCTGCCCATTTTTTTTATGATTGTCTGTTTTGTGTGTGTTGAGTTTGAGGAGTTCTTTATAGATCCTGGATATCAACACTAGATTTTCAAAGGATTCTGTGACTCAGAATAGAGTAGGAACCCATCGTTAATGATGCTTTATTCCTTATTTCCTTAGGTCTGTTTTTCATTTCTTCTTTCTCTCTTTCATTCTTTTTCTTTATCAGATAGAAATATTGAACTATAAAAGCAATACAGGGATGGCTAGGTGGTTCAGTGGGTTAAGCGTCCGCCTTCTGCTCAGGTCATTATCCCACAGTCCTGGGATAAACTAATGCATGGAACTTCTTGCTCAGCGGGAGCCTGTTTCTCCCTCTCCCTGCCACTCCCCCCAGCTTATGCTCACACTCTCTCTCTCTCTCTGACAAATAAATAAATAAAATCTTTAAAAAATAAAAATAAACAAAAGGAATACAAACACATTAAGAAAATATTTAAGAATACAATTTAGTGAGAGGGAGAGAATCTTGCCCCTCCTTATGCCAACCCAGCCCCCATCACATACCCAAACATGCTGAGTAGCCGCTCTATAAGATTTGGTATATATCTCTCCAGACTCCTGTGTAATAAAATAAAAATATTCCTATTTGTAACTTTTTACTAGAGCTTCTACCAATCAGTGAGTAAAAAAGCTGAACTTCCCAATTAAAAAATAGTTAGAAGAGATAAATAATCTTTTTAAAAAATAATGCATATATTGGGGAAAAGGTGTTAAACCTTAGTAACATATAGAAACAGCATGCATTGTTTTGTCTATTAGAATGGTATGTGCATTATGAATGAAACCAGTTTTAGAATATGCATTCAAATAAACCAGTTACACTCTATCTTGTCTTCTCTTTCGAATTTCCTTGGGATTTCTGAGTCATCAGAAATTGAGAACTTTGGGGGAGATTGGGTGCTCATCGGTTAAGCATCTGCCTTTGGCTCAGGCCACGATCTCAGGGTGCTGGGGTTGAGCCCCACATGGGGCTCCCTTCTCAGCAGGGAGCCTGCTTCTCCCTCTCCCATTCCACCTGCTTGTGCACTCTCGCTCTCTGTCAAATAAATAAAATATTCCTTTAAAAAAAAATAAGAATGGTATGTGCATTTGTGCACACATGTGCGTGTGCACACACGTGTGTGTGCATATACACACACACACTGCTCAGGGCAGGTCATATTTGGAAGGAGTCGACCTTCTCTTCTCCTGCCTGGGAAATGAGAATTGCTAGACTTTTACTCTTTTTCTTTTCCTTTGTGTCTTTGTTCTGTGGGTTTTTGAGTTTAAGAACTTAGAAGAAGTGGAATCTTCCCAGTTGTCTGCCTCGTGGGTATCAGGGTTCAAGCTGTTATCTCACTAACCCTCCCTTCTCATTTTTCTTCCTTCTAAAAATTTATTTTGTTCCACCTTATTATGTAAGTACTTAATCCCACATTTGGAATTTTGACCATTTGTCTTAAATTTCCCGTCTCCTATTACTTTCGTTCACCTTTTATAGTTCCTGGGTGAATTCTTATCTCTTTTCTATCTTCCTTTCTGATATTAAGCCTATTTTAGCCTCCTGAATCGTATTTTTAATCTCTTTTGTTCTGTTGTTCTCTTGTTTGGGTAGTGACTTGGTGATTGTTGTACATTGGGCAGCATGCTCTACACTACAATGTTCTCAGGTGCCCAGTGTGTTACACATTTACCTCCTGTAAAGTGATCAGCAAGATTATGGGCACAGTGCACGTGAGAACGAGAGGCAGGGGTAGGGTCTACTGAGAGTCATCTCTTGAAGGAACAAGTCAGGAAATACCTTGATTAGTAGCCATTCACTCTCATCCAGCTCACTTGCACATACCTGCGTATTTGTGCATACTTGTGACACACCACACACTCTTCCGTTCTCTTCCTCCCACTCTCTCCCTCCCACTAAACTCTAAGGGTCTGGTGCCTTCTCAGGCTTGAGAAGCAAATCTTACATAATGCCTGACAAATTCCCTTCACCACCCAACAGCTTTGTTACCTTGGTGACATTACTTGGGCTAGGACTCTTTTTCCTTTTCTGAAAGACAAGGAAGATCATTAATGCCAGAGGGTGGTTTTAAGATTAAATAAAACAAACAGTGAAAAGGGCCTCACATGGCACCCTGTGTCTATGTGCCTTCCTCCAGCACATCACCCATGTGCTCTCGTCCTCTCTGTTGCCATGAGTCCAGTCATTCCTCAGAGACTCAGGCAGCTGTGCGCCAGGTACCAGAAAACCAAGTGCCTTTCACACAGTTATTTTCATTCTTCCTCACCAAACTCTTTGAGGGAGTTTGTTTTGTTTTAATTTTTCCTTTCTGTAGCTGAAGCTCAAAAGAAAAAAGAAAAGTGAAACAACTTTCCCAAGAACCCACAGCTAATGAACCATAAAGCTAAGGTGCCCACATTAGTCAGGAACTAGAGTGCTTTTCTGCACAGTTGGTCCCAGCTAAGACTTGAATTTTCAAGTTGAGGAAAGGGATATTGTCTTCTACTTCAACACTTACGATTTACTAAAAAGTCCATGATTGCAACTCCAGTCTTACATTAACAATATCAGCCTTCTTTGGCCTGTCACATGTTCTGAATTATCTCCCCTCACTAGACTCTAAGCTAAGATGCTCCTGGGTTAGAGACCTTGTTTGTTTTATTATAGTTACATCTTCATGCCTTGTTCTTAGGAGAGTGGTGTAGGTTGAATATATGAATAAATATTTATAAAGAACATACACATCCTATAGTGAATTCAATCCAACTCTAGTAGAGAGGAGGAGAAAGGGAAACAGAGAAGAAATGTTCCCATCATGCCAAGGTACACATAGACTCTCCTCAGTACAAGATCTTCCCCAGCTACACAAACCCCCTCCATTCCCGGACACACAGACATGTACATATTCAGTTGTGACTATTTTTCAGTTTGTGAAGAAATATGGAAACATTTTTAGCATGCAGCTTGGTGACTTACCTGTAGTTGTCGTAACTGGATTACCCTTGATCAAAGAAGTCCTTGTCGACCAGAACCAAATCTTTGTGAACCGCCCTGTGACTCCTGTCCGAAGACGTATCTTTAAGAGCAATGGTAAGTTTCTTAACCAATGTAAGGTGGCTGTGTTCAATAGTCTATGATCTGTTAAAGATGCCTCTGTGGCTATAATTCTCCAACACTCTCATGGAGCAGGCCCATTATAAAATTTCAGAAATTAAAGAACGCTGGATGCTGGATGCCCACAATTCTCTACTGAAGGCATCTCTTAGAGAACCTGGCAGGTTCTGTCAGGGATTTAGAAGAAGCTGGGTCTCCTGCCTGAACTCACTCTGGAAACACTGATGAACAAGTAATTGCATTACTCAGTGATGGCAGAGAAAGAGGCAATGCATTTTCTTTATCTCTTTCTGCTTCCTGCTCCAATCTCTTCCCCTAGGCAAATCGATGCAGCTCTGCTTCCTTCTGATGCTTATGTAAGTCCCTCTTCTTGCCTCTAGTTCAGTGCTTTCTTGTTAGGGCTGTTACAGCATCTTAAGCCTTCCATTCTGTGTTAGAACACTTTGGCAAGAATACTTAAAATCGTCATTAATAGATATAAACACTACTGTATGTTGGCTAACTGAACATAATAAATGAATGAATGAATGAATAAAATCTCTGTAAACCCCCCAAAAATAGAAAATAAATGTTTTTTCAGTTTCTTTATTGGCTATATATATTCAAGTTTTTGTGTTATTTCTTAAGTTACTTTCAGTAATTATTTCTTGGAAAATTCATTTTAAAAAATAATAAATGCAAAACATTTAAAAATCTAAATGGATAACTCAAATCTATTACTCTACCAAAGCACCATTTCTTTCAGTTGCTTTCCAATTCCTTTTTGATATAGTTAATCTTCCAACACTACCAGGCACTACCTACAGGCACTACCAACACAACAGTTAGTAGTGCAGATAAAATATGTGTCCTTAGGTAACTTACATTCTATTCAGAAAGACTGCATCAATTCGCTCTCATAACTTAAAGTCTTATTAAGATATGTACAGGATGCATTTATTAGTGGCATCTAACCTAATCCTTGGATTCAAGGAAAGCTAATGTAGATAAATGACAATCAAGTTAACAAAATGAAGAGGCAATCAGGCATATAGACTAGAATAGAAAAGTTCTTGAGGTGGGAAGAAGATCAGTGAACTTGAGGTAGTAAAAGGTAGCCAGTGTGGCAAGTGCAGGGATTAAATGGAGATAACGGAAGGAAGATGAACCTCTTGAGGTTGGCCAGGAATTGTTCACACAAGTTCTTGTTAAGTGTGTTGGGTTTTATGCTAATAAAAATGGAAATTCTTGGTTTTAAGTAGATGAAGGAATCACCATATTTATGTTGTACATTTTAAAATCTTGTGTAGTTTGCCCCATAGAAAATGGCATACAAGGAGCAAGAGACTATGGTAGGATTTTAGGTTAGAAAAGGTCGCAGTGTAGACTAGGGAGATGGCAATAAATGACAATAGAGTAGATTAGACCAGGTTAGTAGCAGTGAAGATTCACGAATTTGAGGTATCCAGGGGGGTAAATCCAATAAGATATGATGACCTACATGGAGATGGAAAGCTGAATGAGGTGATGTAGACACCAAGTGGGTAGATAATAGGAGGAATATTTGGAGTAGGACAGATGTTTAGCTTGGGTGTGGAGTTGCATGGAGAACATCATGGATATGCTGAGTTTGAAAGGCGTTTATGTAGTCTAAGCCAGTCAAACAGTGGTGTATGTTTGGAGCTCAGGGACAGAAATAAATATTCACTATCAATAGATGCTATTTAAAAATTTAGGAGTTGATGAGATTGGCGTGGGGTTTTGGGGAAGAAGAGGCTTTATAGCTTATCTTGAAGAACTCCATCATTTCAAAATTTGATAGAAGAGGATGAGCTAGCAATAGATATGGAAAGGAGGAAAATCTGTAGGGTGTGCTGCCTTGAGCACCTGGAAGGGAAGGCTTCAGGGGAAAAGTCCTCATACTGCTGAAAGGTCAAGAAAAGTAAGGTTGAAAAGTTCCCCTGGATTTGACAAAGATGGCTATCTCATGCAGATTGTGGAGGCCAAAGTCAGGCACTCAGAGGAGTTGGAGTATTCTCTGGAGGTGAAGAAAAGAAAGGAGGGTGGCCTTATCTGTGTCGTAAAACAAATGAATTTTTGAATATAACAAGATTTTTTTTTCCTTTACTTTCCCGTGTGCTATTCTTTCTGCATGGAATAGTCACTCTTCCTTGCTTTCTTGAGTCATTCCTTATCTTTCAAGGTCCAGTTTAGATAAGATGTTCTTGGAAAGCCTTGCCTCCTTATGAGTGTGTATTTTATCTTATCCATGAGTGCATTCTTAGTATGTAACATAAAACAAATATTTCAGTATATTTATGTGACCAGTAATCAAAGCATGGACTTTGGAATCCAGCAGACCTGAAATGCCTCTTCAGCTGGTTATTCTGACCCTGCAAAGTAAGGGTTATACCCATCTCATAAAGTTTCTGTTAAGTGCTAACTTACATAATGCAGTAAAAACACTCATTTCTCTGCACTAGCAGCAATGAGGCTAGCCACTATATCCACTAGTTTGGGATTATTTCCCTGAATAGTTTTCAAGTGGCTTAATGCCCTTCGTCTTCCCACCAATACATAGTCCCATACCATTTGCCATATATTTACATAACAGAATAAGAATATCATAATGTTGGCTTTTTCATTTCCAGGATTGATCATGTCCAATAGCCAAACATGGAAGGAGCAAAGAAGGTTTACCCTGGCAACACTAAGAAACTTTGGTCTAGGAAGAAAAAGCTTAGAGGAACGCATTCAGGAGGAAGCCCATTACCTCATCCAGGCAATAGAAGAAGAGAATGGTGAGTTGTTTCCTAGGACAGATGCAGGAGATTGTGACTCATTCATTCACTCACTGAACAGATACTTACTAAGTGCCTAAGTACCTACCTTGTGCACAGCACCATGCTAGGCACTGAGAATATTACAGTGACCAACCAATCATGAACCTGCCTTCACGGAGCTCTAGGGTTATGCACAAGAAGACTGGTATTAAACACATTCCTGATTTTAAATGCTGGTCGTTAGTATGACTTCCCAGGTATTAACCGAGTTCTTATTATATGTCAGACCCTGTGTAGGGGGCTGTGGTCAGAACTTCACAGGCAAATCTATACTCAGTATGTTAAATGTCATGAAGAGCAGACTCTCAGTAGAAAACAGAAACAAGCGAATCAAAGGATTCATCTCTTCTTCCACCTCCAGGACAGCCTTTCAACCCTCACTTCAAGATGAACAATGCAGTTTCCAATATTATTTGCTCCATCACCTTTGGGAAGCGCTTTGAGTATGAGGATGAACAGTTTCAGGAATTGCTGAGGTTGCTGGATGAGGTCACGTGTCTGGAGGCATCAATGAGATGCCAGGTAAGGGGTTCTCTTTCTGCATCTTGGACAAGAATACTGGAGCTGATGTCAGACACAGATGGGTTCCAACTAAATATCATCTTTTTGTTTAAGCTAAAGTTATCACCTTTTATAATTGACTTCAACTCAAACTTATTTGAAATCAATCTGTTGACTTTAGTGTTTTTTGATAATATTATTGGATATTGACTATATACAAAGAACATTTCTAACATGCATGCAAAGAATAAAATGTCCATGTTATATATTTATACATCCATGTCATTTTATCTAAAAGCAAGATATTGCCACTGACTTTGGGTCCCGCCCCTCCATGTCCCTCCCTAACCCAGCCACTCTGCTGGCCCCAGAAGTACTCTTCTGTGCTTGGCTTCTCCCTTGGCAGGTTGTTTGCAGATTATCTGTGTCAGTTGCTCTTTTCTTTTTAAAATTCTGAATAGTATTTCATGGTATGAATATGCCACTGTTTGTTGCTCTATTCTCTATTGATGAACATTTGGGTTGTTTCCAGTTTGGGGATGTTATGAATAGCTGCCGTGAACATTCTTGTACCCTTGTTCATGTGACATGCCCACTCATTTCTCTTGAATTTATACCTGGACGTAAAAGATGTCTAAAGGTTTCAAAAGCAGTTACACTACTTACCTGCCCATCCACACTTGACATTATCAATCTTCTCATTCCATATAGACCTTTGGGGTTCAAACATCACCCTTTCCTTGGCGGACCCTGCTCTCCATTTTGTCCCTCTGGGTCTGTGAGTCTGTCAGAAACTGCTCAGCTTCTTGATCTCTCAACCACTTTCCTGGATTTGGAAGAGACTTCTACGGGAAAAGTGGCCCTGTTAAGGCCACCTCTCTAGTACCTAAAAGTGGATTTATTTTTATTTATTCCTGAAAAATATCTTTGCCTGGAGCTTTATGGACCCATCGCTTCAAAACCAATAAAGCAGTTAGCTTTTAGCAGTTAGCAGTTAGCAGCGTGATTCCTGACACATTTGAAGTATGCAATGAATGTGAGCTATTATTATTGTCAAAGCTATTTTGAATTCCTTGTTCTCATTTCTAATCACAGCAGTCCCAGTTCAATAGTTCCATGTTCTCCAGTCCTATTAAGACAGAAAGTCATAAGAGTTAAGTGGGTACCCAGCTGATGTTCCCCAAGGAAAAGTAATTCCTGAGAGGGTAAGAAGGGGCAGTAGGGTAAGGTTATTAAGTATTTCTTGGAGTCTCAAAATAGGCCAGGCATCTTGATGGACAAATATAAACTTTATCTGTTAATTAAAAAAAAAAAAAGAAAAAAACCCTTTAAAAATGAAATGACACATCATGGTGTATACAAGCAGACCTGGGAATGTGTAAGTAAATCCAGATAGTGGTCCACTGGTTTTGTGCTAGGTGCTATATGGATCTCGTGTCATCCAGCCACCAGAATAATCCCAGGGCCCCACTGGCAGCTATTTAAACTAAGGAGCAACAAATTGTATCATCATCATCATTACCACCACCAAAATATTATAGTTAAAAAGCAGCAGAGCTAATGGACCTATATCTGTCTCATTTTAAGTCTAGGTGACTTTCCATTTTGTCATGCTCCTTTCTACCAGATATTATTAGAGAAAATATTTTTAAAAGTGCTTTCTTTCAGTAAAATGTCTTACCTACATGGAGCTTATGTCATAGCAGGGCAGGCAAATACATACACATGAAACACATATATGTATCCTACACACACACACACACACATATGAGTGATAATTCTCCTTATGAAGGAGAATAAAACAGGATAAGGGAATGGAGAGAGGGTAGCAGGGGTGCTTATAGGATCATTAGGTTTTAAGATCCCTCCAGGGTGGTGATATTTGGAGCAGCACTTTAATGAAATGAGGAACTAGAGTTCTACAGATTTCAGAGGAAGAGCGTTCTAGCTGGAAGGAATAGCAAATGCAAAGACCCAAACAAGAACATCCTTGATGGCATCATAGAGGCCAGTGGTGCTACGCTGGAGTGAGTAAGAGAGAGTAAGATGGCAGGGAGTGATAGCAAAGGGGGAGACGGTTGTGTGGGGGGTGGGGCAAGGAGGGGTTGGCTGGTGCATGCAGAGCTTATGTCAGGAGAATGATGTAGAGTCATGGAAAGTCACTTGAGGATTGAGAGCCAACAAGGAAAATGATCTGATTGAACTATTAAACGATGCCTCTGGGAGCTCTGTGGGGAGTGGGTTAAGAATGGAATCGGTGAAGCTGATGGAGGCTGTGACAGCACCCACGTAAGAAATGCTGGTGATTGGTACTAGGGGACAATATCGCTGGGGCAGCGGGATGTGGATACACTTCGGATGGAGTGCTGAAATGCTTTGCCAGCAGGTGAGAAGAGAATGAGAGAGAAGAGTTAAGGTGACCCAAATTTTAAGAGCAAATAAATGAAAGACAGAGATGATCAATTATTTTGTCTTAAAAAATGGGCATCAGATTGTCTCTATGAGTGTTTTGTTTTTCTCAATTAGCTCTACAATCTTTTCCCATGGATTATGAATTTTCTTCCTGGACCTCATCAAACACTCTTTAGCAACTGGGAGAAACTGAAATTGTTCATTGCTCATATGACTGAAACCCACAGGAGAGACTGGAACCCTGCTGAACCAAGAGATTTTATTGACGCTTACCTCAAGGAAATAGAAAAGGTGAGGGAACCAAACTTGTTTCTTTGTTCTTAAAGAACAAATGGGGGTATACTAGTCTCCCATTGCTGCTATAACAAATTACCACAAACCTGGGGTTTCCGAACAACACAGATCTATTCTCTTTCAGTTCTGGAGGTCAAAAATCTGAAAGCAGTTTCACTGGGCTCGAATCAAGGTGTTGGCAGGGCTGGTTCCTTCCGGAGGCTCTAAGAAAGAATCTGTCTCCTTGACTTTTCCTTCTAGAGGCTGCCTTGATTTACAGCCACTTTGTCTATCTTCAAAGCCAGTATGTAGCCTCTTCTCTGCTATCATTCTTACATCTTATCTTTATGAACCCCTTGCCTCTTTCTTATAAAGACTCTTGTAATTACTTTGAATTATCCATAATAATTGTCCTGCATCAAGAATCTTAACTTATGGGGCACCTGGGTGGCTCAGTGGGTTAAGTCTTTGTCTTCAGCTCAGGTCATGATCTCAGGGTTGTGGGATTGAGCCCCGCATCAGACTCTCCTCTCAGCAGGAAGTCTGCTTCTCCCTCTCTGCCTACTTGTGATCTTTCTCTGTCAAATGAATAAATAAAATCTTAAAAAATATATATTAATCGTAACCACAAAGTCCCTTTTGCCATATAAGGTAACATCCACAGGTTTCAGAGATTAGGATATGGATACCTCTGTGGGTCATTACTTAATTTACCATGGGGCAGTCAATATAGAGGCAGCCTTTCATAGAGTATAAGAGCAGCATTTACTTAGGATTGACAAGGTAAGTAGAAATAAAGATAGGGGTTGAACAATATTTGGGTTGAGGCCTTGAGGATGCCCAAATACTACCTGTTCATCTTCTGTTCTCCATGCTTTGCCCATATCTGAAGGAGCTATATATAAAAGGAAAACTAACAAATAATCTTCAAAGGACTCTTTCATTTTTAGCTGGACCTGTGCCCAGTTGACTGTCCCTTCCCTTAGCCCCCAGCGCAGAACACAAGAAGAGCTAAGCTGGATGCCAGAGTTCAAGCTCAGGGCCCGGGTGGGACTTTTGCCTTCCTCCCTGATCTTCCTACCACTCACTTTCCAATATTATAGGAAAGACGCAGGGAAAAGCCACATTGGGGGGACTGCCTTCAGCACAGTAAACCCTGTGGTCAATGAACATCCAGGCATCAGTGTCATAATCTTTCACTCATTAGCTTAGTTGAGCCTCCTCTTGGCGTTGATAGATTGGTGGATTTCTATCCACCTCCTCTTTTATTTCACCATATTGGATAACATTAGTAGAAGCACTGATCTCTCCCCAGAGGAGGAGACTTTCCTTTCTATATGTTGTTCAGGTATGGGGCCACACATTGAGAGGTCGGTTGACAGATTGAAGCTTCCAGGGAAAGGTAACAAAGATGATGGAGGGCTGTGAGGTTGATGGAATCAAGCTTTCTTGGTTTCACCTAGAAAGGAAGAGATTAATAGGGAAATATGAGAATTGTTTTACATAAGAGGAGCTCAGTTTATTCTTCCTGGTATCAGTACAAGCATGTGTTGAGTATTTGTTACGTGCTCTTTATATCTCATGTAATTCATAATGCCATCTTAAAGGGCACATGTATTTCATTACTCTTTTTTGAAACAGGAAACTGAGGTGCATAGAGATTGACTTGCCCTCGGTCATGCAGATAGTTCACAACGATATAGCTAATATTGGAATCCAGGTCTGTCTTTCTATTAAGCTGTTTCTCTTTCCACTGTACTAATAGATTCTCCCAAATTATAGGCATAAACGAAAAAGTTATCTTGATTTTCATCCACCAAAGCCAACAAAAGCTTCCAGCATTTGGGGCAGGAGGATGCTAGTGATATTGCATAATAAGCCTCTACCTCTTGAGCTGGCCAAGAGGGATCTTTTCTTTCATGTTCTCACCCTAGGGTGAAGCCCCTGTGTATTGTAGCAATCAAGAAACAACTGAATAAACCAATAAACATTGTGCTTTCTAGAACAGGGACAATGCTACATCAAGTTTCCATGAAGAAAATCTCATCTATAGCACCCTGGACCTCTTCTTCGCTGGAACCGAGACAACTTCAACCACACTGCGCTGGGGTCTGCTTTACTTGGCCCTCAACCCAGAAATCCAAGGTGAGCATGTCAGGGAGTGTCCCTGGGCCCGGACAGAATGGTACCTCTTGGAGCATACTTCCCCCTAGCTGGGGCTAGAAGATAGCATGGTAGAATGAAAAGCTAGGACAATCATGAGGTGATACTTGAAAACGGGTACCTTCTTCAGTTTTTCTGTTGGATTCGGATGGGTTCACATCACAGCAATATAACAAAGTCCCTGCCCTCAAGAAAACCCAGAGTCTAGAGGGGAGTCAATGGAGTCAATTGACATTGTGGTGAGTCCCAGGAAAAGACTGACATTCTTACATGAAATCTGAAATCTGGTTACAGCCTTCCGTCCTTGTAAGTAATGTATTCTGTTTCCCTGTGGATAATGTTCAAACTCCTTAGTCTGGCATATCACACCCTCTGATGTGCCTCCTTCTGTCTGTCCAGCCTCAGCTCCACCCACCCTGCATGGTGGTCTCACTAAATTACATGGTTGTTTTTTAGTTTTTGTTTTGTTTTGGTTTTGGGGTTTGGGTTTTTTTTGTTTTGTTTTGTTTTGCACTGTCCTTATTTATGCCTCTGCCATCAGAACTGCTCTTCCCTTTACCACTTATGTAGTTCCACAGTTTCTCTATATGGCAAATCTCCAGATGGCGCTTGAAGAAATCTGCTCAAATACAACCTCCTCTAAGATGTTCCCTCATGCTTGTAGGAAACTACTTCCTTTAAAGATGACTTTAGGATTATTAGGATTATTTTCTTCCTCTAGAGATGCCATAATATGCCTCCACTGCTGTGCTGATTGCACATTATTCATGTATCTTCCCCAAAGACTATTGTCCATTCAAAGCAGTGATGGTTGCAATCTTCTTCTTCTTCTTTTTTTTTTTTTTTTTTTTCCTCTAGGACCCAGAACAGTTTGAGCATAGGAGAGACTGGATATTAGGATACAGTTTTTCAAACTGTGGGTAACAGTTTGTTAATGGGACATAAAATCAATTTAGTAGACCAAGACCAACATTTTTTCCTAAAATAAAAATAGAATAGAAAAGATCAGAAAAGATTTTCCCATGTAGTAAGGATAAATTTGTTCATGAAACTATTTCTTTCCATAATTCTACATAGAAGTATGTTTCACATGTGTGTATATTTGTGTTTATGTGCCTTTAGTCATGATGTAAAATGCTTTTAGAACTATGAATTATATTTTCTAAAAAGCTGAAAAGCTACCTCATTAGGTTATAGATTTGGCTTCTGTAATAAGGTCTCTAAAATAACAATAGCTTAAAATGATGGATGTTTATACCCATCTTCATAGCAACTTTATTCACCACAACTAAAAGACAGAAGCAACCCAAGTGTCCATCAATGGAAGACTGGATAAACAAAACTATTCAGTCTTAAACAGGAAGGAAATTCTGACACATGCTCTAACAGGGATGAACCTTCAGGACATTATGCTAAGTTAAAGAATACAGTCACAAAAAGACATATACTGATAGTTCCATTTACATGAGGTTTCTAGAGTGGCCAAATACATAGAAACAGAAAGTAGAATGGTGGTTTCCAAGGGCTTCAGGATAGGAGAAAATGAGAAGTTATTGTTTAATGGATGTACAGTTTCAGTTTCTCCAGATAAAAATTCTGGAGATTGGTTGCACAATGTGATTATATATATATATATATATATATATATATATACACACACACACATATATAATATTTCATATATAATATATATTATATGTATATTTTATATATAGTATATATATAAAATGTATATTTTAAAATATATTGTATATTATAATATATGTATATTATAAAATATACATTTTATATATATATAAAATCACATTGTGCAACCAACATTGTGTGTTTATATATATATATACACACACACATATGAGTATATATATATATATATATATATAAAATCTTTAAGCTGTATGCTCAAATATGGTTAATATGGTAAATTTTATGTCACATATGTTTTACCACAAGTTTAAAAATGTTTTAAATGGCCAGTGAGAAAGAAATTCACTTTATTTCTCTCTAAAGTAAAAAAGCCTGAGCTGGACTCTGCAGAGCCCTCTGGGCTCTAAGGTCCTCTCAGCATGTTGCTCTGTTGTATCTAGAATGATGCCCTTGTTTGCACTCTCAAAGATGGCTCACCTCAAGGGCTGCCTTTCCTCGAAGAAGTAGGGAAGAAGGGAAGAAGGAAATGCATACCCTTCCTTTAAGGATATGTTTTAAGTATTAAACATCCCTTTTACATAGAGTCTGTTGACCAGAACATAGTCATGTGGTCACACTTAGTCACAAGGGAATCTGGGAAATGTAGTCTATAGCTGGGCAACCAGGAGTCCTGCTAAAATCTCTACTATTGTAGAAAAAGAAAAAAAGAGGGAAAAAAGGTATATTGGGGCACAGTTAGCATTTTCTTTGACTTGCTGGGTGCTCACCTAAACTAGTTCATGTAAATCTCAAGATCTCCTTAAGAGGAATGTAGATCATCCTCACTAAGAAGAGAAAACAGAGGCTCAAAGAGTTTCAGTAACTTGCAGCAGTAATGCTGCAGAGCAAGACTTTGCAACCAGATATATCTAAATCCAGGCCCACTTTTCACTCTGAAATATCTCCTGAAAAACCAGAGTCTATAATGCCTGCTATAGTTTTAGCCTTTTTTCTTTCTTTATTTCTTCTTTTACTTTTGTAGATTTTTTTTTTTTTTTTTTTTTTTCCCAGCTATAGACTACATTTCTTTTAGTCATTTTAATCCTGATTGTTCCGTTCTTCAGCTTAATCAGGCTTAAGGAAGGTTGTGGAATAATAGAATAAAAATCTTTCTTTTCCAGAAAAAGTCCAAGCTGAGATCGACAGGGTGATTGGTCAGTCACAGCTGCCGAGCTTAGCCACTCGAGAGGCCATGCCCTACACCAACGCTGTCATCCACGAGGTACAGAGAATGGCAAACATCATCCCCCTGAACGTGCCCAGGGAAGTGACAGATGATACCACACTTGCTGGATACTACCTGCCCAAGGTAACCAGGGACTCCCGGCCTCAGATCCTCAAGCCCATCTTTTTAAATGGTAGAAACTGTGACCAATACCCTTGTCCTAGGGAATCGCTTACATGAGAAGAGTGCTGTGTTACACCGGAGATAATACTGGCTTTTTTTCCCTATGTGTGGTCTTTGGAACGTTAATTCAACTAGACATTAACAGGTATTAAGCTGTATGCTCAATACCTGAGGGGAAGGGGGATTCCTATGATTAGGCAAAGACTGGCTTTTCTTTGCTGTGGGATGTCTCAGTTTTTTTGTTTTTTAACCATGTGATGTGCATTATGGATCTTTGTGCGGATCAGCAAGCAGCAATTCTCCGTCAGACTTTGTCGTGTGGCCCTTTGCTTTGCCAGGGTGGAGTTTCTCACAGCACTAGGGACCTGCCAGGCTTGGAAAATTTTGCCTCATAATCATGGGGTTATAGAATATTGAAGAATGAAAGGACATTTGAGACCATTTACACCATCTAGTTCCATCCATGTTGCTGCAAATGGCAAAATGCCATTCTTTTTGATAGCTAATATTCCATTGTTTATATATACCACACCTTTATCCACTCATCTATTGACATCTGGGCTCTTTCCATATTTTGGCTATTGCGAACATTGTTGCTATAAACATTGGGGTGCATGTGCCCTTTCAAATCACTAGGTTTGTATCCTTTGGATAAACACCAGGTAGAACAATTGCTGGGCTGTAGGGTAGCTCTATTTTCAGCTTTTTGAGGAATTTTCATAGTTTTCCAGAGTGGCTGCACCAGCTTGCATTCCCACCAACAGTGTAGGAGGGTTCCCCTTTCTCTGTATCCTCACCAACATCTGGTTTCCTGAGTTATTCATTTTAGCCACTCTGACTGGTGTGAGGTTGTATCTCATTGTGGTTTTGATCTGTATTTCCCTGATGCCCAGTGATGTTGAACATTTTTTCATGTGTCTATTGGCCATTTGTATGTCTTCTTTGGAGAAAGGTCTGTTCAGGTCTTCTGTGCATCTCTTGATTGGATTATTTGTTCTTTGGCTGTTGAGTTTGATAAATTCTTTGTAGATTTTAGATACTAGCCCTTTATCTGATAAGACATTTGCAAATATCTTCTCCCATTCGGCAGGTTGCCTTTCAGTTTTGTTGACGGTCTTCTTTGCTGGGCAAAGCTTTTGATCTTGGTAAAGTCCCCATAAAGCATTTTTGCTTTTGTTTCTCTTGCCTTTGGAGACGCGTCTAGCAAGAAGCTGCTGCCGCCAAGGTCAGAGAGGTAACTGCCTATGTTCTCCTCTGGGATTTTGATGGGTTCCTGTCTCACATTGAGGTCTTTCAACCATTTTGAGTTTATCTTTCTGTATGATGTAAGAAAATGGTCCAGTTTCATTCCTCTACATGTGGCTGTCTAATTTTCCCAGCACATTTGTTGAAGAGACTGTACTTTTTCCATTGGATATTCTTTCCTGCCTTGTTGAAGATTAGTTGACCACAGAGTCATTGAAGGACCATTTCTGGGTTCTTTATTCTGTTCCATTGATCTATGCGTCTGTTTTCGTGCCAGTACCATGCTGTCTTGATGATGACAGCTTTGTAATAGACCTTCAAGGCTGGCATTGTGATGCCCTAAGCTTTGGTTTTCTTTTTTAATATTCCTCTGGCTATTTGGGGTCTTTTCTGGTTCCATGCAAATTTTAGGATTGTTTGTTCCAGCTCAGTGAAAAACGCTGATGGCATTTTGATAGGTATTGCACTGAATCTGTAGATTGCCTTGGGTAGCATAGACATTTTAACAGTATTTGTTCTAATCCATGAGCATGAATGTTTTTCCATTTCTTTATGTCCTCCACGGTTTCTTTCATAAGTGTTCTATAGTTCTCAGAGTACAGATTTTTTACCACTTTGGTTAGACTTGTTCCTAGGGAAGTTATGGTTTTTGGTGCAATTGCAAATGGGATCCTTAATTTCTCTTTCTTCTGTCTCACTGTTAGTGTATAGAAGCGCAACTGACTTCTATGCTTTGATTTTATATCCTGTGACTTTGCTGAATCCCGATGATCAGTTCTAGCAATTTTGGGGTTGAGTTGTTTGGGTTTTCTACATAGAGTCATCAAGCCATAGGCGAAGAGTGAAAGTTTGACTTCTTTGCTGATTTGGATGCATTTTCTTTCTTTTTGTTGTCTGGTGCTGATGGTGGGACTTCCAGTACATTTTAAACAATAGTAGTAAGAGTGGACATCCCTGCCATGTTCCTGATCTTGGAGGAAAAGCTCTCAGTTTCTCCCTCTTGAGGTTGATATTTGCTGTGGGTTTTTCGTATGTGGCTTTTATGATATTATGTTCCCTCTATCCCTACATGGCTGAGAGTTTTTATCAAGACAGGATGCTGTACTTTGTCAATTTTTTTTCCCTGCATCTATTGAGAGGATCATTTGGTTCTCATTCTTTCTCTTATTAATGTACTGTATCACACTGATTGATTTGCTGATGTTGAACCAACCTTGCAGCCCAGGAATAAATCCCAATTGGTCATGGTGAATAATCCTTTTAATGTACTGTTGGATCCTATTACTAGCAACTTAGTGAGAATTTTTGCATCCATGCTCATCGGTGATATTGGTCTATAGTTCTTTTTTATTATTATCTTTGTCTGGTTTGGGGATCAAGGTAATGCTGGCCTCACAGAATGAGTTTGGAAGTTTTCCTCCTATTTCTTTTCTTTTGAGACAGTTTCAGAAGAATAGGTATTAATTCTCCTTTAAATGTTTGGTAGAATTCCCCTGGGAAACCATCCAGTCCTTGACTCTTGTTTGTGGGGAGATTTTTGATTACTGATTCAATTTCCTCACAAAGGAAACTTTGTTCTCAAGCTGCCCACCAGTCTTAAGATCTCCACGACAGCTCGGCCCTCTGGTGTCCTCTCTGCACACTGCACATACAGTTCCTTTTCTTTCTCAAGGTCTTGGCCTGCTTCTGTGGATCCATTCCAATTTGTCTAGGTCCCTTTGCGTGTGCCTTATCTGGGGACAGAACCGGAGGCGCTTACCCATTCCTATGCCTATTCCTACAGCTGTTTCCATTCACTGTTTTCTTACTGATTGCCATCTTTTGGGTGAAGGCTGAGGTCTAAGTTATTTCACAGGTACTGTTTGCATTTTTCTAGCAATTCGTTTAGCTCAACAGAGTCGTTCTACCCCTGATTTTTAATATCAGCTTTAATAAAGACCATGGGAACTGAGAAATCTCACTTACTGTATCTTTTTTTTTTTTTTAAGATTTTATTTATTTGACAGACAGAGATTAGAAGTAGGCAGAGACACAGGCAGAGAGGAGGCTGAGAAGAGGAAGCAGGCCCCCTGCCGAGCAGAGAGCCTGATGTGGGGCTCAATCCCAGGACGATGAGATCATGACCTGAGCCATCCAGGCGCCCCTCACTGACTGTATCTTATAGAAGCATGGAGCCATGGCTTTGACATAAACTAGACCTTGAACAAATCATGGCTCTACCTCCTTCCACTGTATGACTCTGGGCATGTCACTTCATGTCTCCGAGCTTTGACTGACTTATCCGTACAACTTTAAAACTACTCCAGAGGTGGAGATAAAATAAGATCATTCATGTAGTGTTTAGAAAATGCTCAAAATAGCCATTATTTCTTAAGTAATTTAATAAATGTCCATTAAGCATCTAAAATGCCCCCATCTAGGAAAACAACTCTGAATAAAGTAATCATGCAAGTATGTACTTATAAACCATGATAAATGCTCAGCTGGGAGAACGCGCTGGTTTCCATAAAGATATTTACTAGGAGTAAAGGGCTTCCAAAGGGAAGTGTTTGAGTTGAGGATTAAAGGATGATTGAGAGTTAGATCAGTGATAGAGAAAAAAGGCATTCCAGGCAAGGTGAAGAGCTTGTAAAAGGCCCTGGAAGTGAGTAGGAACATAGCATTTTTGAGAAACTGAAAGGAGGCCTCTGTAGTGTGAGCGCAGATGAAGGAGAGCCGTCCGAACTGGGGGAGGGGGGGGGGGGGGGCGGTCAGCAGATGGGGGTGTGAGGGAAGGGGGGGGGGAAGCTACTGAAAGGTATTCAAGATGTGGGTATGTGGATGGGTGGGGCATCACTAAATCCTGTTCAAAGCTCACTCTGCTTTTAGAGTGTGGAGCAGTCCCTGTAGGAAGATCCCTTCTTCAGACAATAGAATCTACACTTCCCTGGTCAAATGCCCTGCAAACCCATCACTTTAAGCTGTCCCATCACAAAGAGCAGGGGCCAGGGTAGGTGGGAGAGGGACTGGGCTCGAAAGACAGTGAGTTGGGGAGGAGGAGGGAGTCTGTGGGGTGGGGTGTGATCAGCCCCTGGTGTGGGAGTCAGGGGACTGCTACTCTTCTGAGTAGGTGTGTTGTGTGGGTCAAGCCTTGCCTGAGTCTTTGCTGCCTTCTCCAGGGGACCATGATCCTGACCAATCTGACTGCACTGCACAGGGACCCCGCAGAATGGGCCACCCCCGACATGTTCAATCCGGAGCATTTTCTGGAGAATGGACAGTTTAAGAAAAGGGAAACCTTTCTGCCTTTTTCAATAGGTGAGTTATAAACAAATAGGAGTGTCTGAATCTAGAGTCTTTCTCTTAGCCCTCCCCCTCCTCTTCTCCCTGCTACACGTTACACAGAGCCCTCACTAATGGAATACACGATAGTCTGCTTATCATTAACTTAAAAATAAATAGAAATTGAATTTGTGGTCCACTGTCATTTTGGTGATGACACTAAGGCTTCCAAGGGGAGGAACTGGAATTTGAACCCAAGTGGTATGCCCTGAAGCCCAAGGGGCATACCACCCTGAGTATACCTGGACGGATTCTGATTAGATCTTTGTCTTACTTCACCTCATTCTATGTCATCTTTGCCCATATTGGACAAGTCCTCCCTAATAGGAAAGCTGCTATGAGATGTAAGAATATCTTCCAGTCTTCTGTCTACAGTAGCTTCAAAGTTTGTATTTCAGTACCAAGTCCCAGCTGTAAATTTCAAGGATTATAATTATTCTTGCCTCACTGGTGCTCTGCTATTGAGAATTTTATCATACCCTCTTAATTACAGACTTCATTTGCAAGCACATGATCTCACTTAATCTTTGCAGCAACCCAGTTATTAATAATTAGACGGGAAAGTGAGCTGTATTTCCATTCTTAATATGAGCTGTATTTCCATTCTTAATATGAGGAAATGTGAGCTGTATTTCCATTCTTAATATGAGAATAAGGGAGAGGTTTCTTATCCAAGATCCTGTGCCCCAGAAATTGGCAGAAGAGGGGCCCAAGACTCAAGGTTTTATACTTCTGGTCTACTGCTCTCTTTACCACAAACTGGAATCTAACTCATCTTCCCACTTAAAGGCCCTTCCACTTTGATTGAGAATTCATCCCACAGCTATCAGTTAGCATACGCATGCATAACAGTCCACAAACTCAGTGGCTTAAGACAATAAGTTATTAAAACTGTAGTATTGCTTATAAGTCTATAGTTCAGCTAGGTAGCTCTGCTGGGTCTTAGCTGAGTTTGTTTGTGTGTTTGGGAGGTCAGCTGGCTGAACAGCTGATCTAGGATGACCTCAGCTGGAACAACAAAGCTTTCCACATTACCTCTCATTCTGTAGCAGCTAGCCTGGTTTGTTTACATGTTGGTGTTAAGATCCCGAGAGAAAGAATGGAAGCATAAAATGTCTCTTAAGGCTCAGGCTGGGGACCGACATTCTGTCGCTTCCACGGCATTCTGTTGGCCAGTGCAAGTCATAAACTCAGTCCCACCTAAGGGAGTGGAAAATACTATAATTTTTGGTGGGAAAGGGTATGAAGTCACATATGAGTACATGGAGAAGAGGGGAATTAGAGCTGGTTTGCAGTCAGTTTTATCCCCGTGATGGAGGAGAATGAAATTCAAAGAAGGCAAACAATTTGGGGATTCCCACAGGAGGGATGACAGAATGAGAGTTAGCTGAACAGAAGAAACAGAAATCTAAAAAATCCAATGAGTTAAGAAAATGCCAGCACACTGTTTTTTTCTTTCCCACCCCACTCCCATCTTTGGCACACAGTTGCTTTTCCTGCTTCTTGGTCTAGCACTTTCTGGAGACAGCGTCCCTAAGAGAGATATGGACGGCCCCTTCTTTTTTCTTGGGAAAGAAGATCATGTGTGAAATTACTACTTGTACATAACCAGGGAATATTGTGAAGCTATTTTGGCAAATTCCTATTTTCTTTTCTTCACTGAAGTCCTTCCAGGTTGATCTGACATGGCAGCAGGCAGCTTCAGGAAAGGCAAGAATTTGGTTCCTTATTTTTCAAATAAGATCGTTTGGTCACAGAGGATGAGGTTAGGAAGAACTTTGCTCACTACCCACAGCTGGTTACTACTGGTTTCTGACTATCTGGGTCTGGTTTTGTCATCATGAATGGATTCTTCTAGGAGAATCTTAGTACTCACAGGACAGCTGACTAGGTACCATTTTAACAAATTTGCTCATCATGCTACGTGTGATGGGTAGAGAGAAAGACAGAGGGAACAGAGATGAATGAGACACATGTTGGTAGGAAACACAGGCCCCAAATAATGTAGTAGCAGCATAATTGTGCTGCACGTTCACATTTACTAAACACTTCCGCAGGTGTTACCTAATTTTATTTCCTCAACAGCCCCTTCTAGGCAAAGGACAAAATGAAGGCATGCATACATTAATGAGTTTAAGAGTATTTGATTACATGGGAAAATACAAAGTAGCACATGCAGCACAGAGAATTATACCAGTTATAGTTTCCAGGGGGATCCCCATAAGGACCGTGAGGAAATATGTCAGAATGTTAACAAGGGCTCTTGTAAGGATTATGGGATTACAACCATCTTTTACATCTTTTATCATCTTCTTTATACCTTTCTTTTTCGTGCATTTAAAAAAGAAGTCTGTGATGAATATGTATTACTTAGGGAGAAAGTAAGTTATCATAAGCACACACACACAAAAGAGATGGCAGAAGTGAAACTGCAGGAGGCTGTTGCAAGGAAGAGGAGAGTAGAAGCCTAGAGTGGGGGTCAAAGCACAAGTGAGATGAGGGGGGGTCTGCGCAGCGTGGCTGTGGTGGTGATGGGTCGTATACAAGGGATACAGATCCAAAAAGTAGACCTACTGATAATAATGGGAGGAAGTTACAAATAGGGAAAAAAGAGAAGATAGAATGAACTCTGGTGTTGAGTTGGAACCAGAGGTTATCGATATGAACTCAGATTTCTGATAGGTAGGTTGGCAGATATAGAAATATAGATGTAAACATGGATACATATACATATATTTAAATATATACTCAAGTACATACATACAGATTCCCCAGCTCTAGCCTCTGATGTGCACTGACAGCAGCACAACCCTGATATCAGCAAGCATGCCAAATGCCCAGATCTTGGTTTCTAGATATCATTATCCACTAAAAGGAATTTGGACTTCTAGAAAGATGGCTGATTCTAGGGTTGGGAAAGGGTAAGATGAGCCTGAAACACACTGTTGTGCCCAAAAGTTAAGGAAATACCAGCTTGAATGGGCAGCTAATAGCCAAATCTGGAACACCTTGAGCATCAAAACAAATAGTGATAACAAATTATAACCCTTTGAATAAAAATAGGAATCTCTGAACTCATACTGATATAAATAAATGGGTAGAAAAGTGGGTATGAGTGAAAGAATTTCCTTTAGAAGAATTCTAGCTAATAGATGTGGAAGGAATGATGGAATTTTAAAGCTCATGACTTGGCAACCATCAGAGTAATAAATAATTTAGCCAAGAGACAGCAATGGAAACTAGTGGATGAAAGGTCAGTGAGGAATGGCTCATTAACATAGTCTTAAAGTATTTACTAGTTACAAAGAGAAAAATAATCATTTTACAGGGGAAAATTTGGTAGACACCACCTTAATTGAGTGACCAAAGTTAACACCACCAATAACGGGACAAATCAAAACTGTGTACCACCCAATAGAAGGAAATGAAAACACAGCCTCACTTTGGTGTTACTCCTATCAGAAATGCATGACCTCACGACCTGAATCTAATCATGAGGAAACATGAGAGGCATTTATCAAGTAATCTGTTTGTTGTCTTCAAAAAAGCCAGTCATATAGACCTGGTGTGGATACACACACACACACACACACACACACACACACACACACACGAATAGCATTCAGCCATAAAAAAGAATGGACTCTTACCATTTGCAACAATATGGATGGCATTAGAGAGTATTATGCTAAGCGACATAAGTTAGTCAGAGAAAGACATATACCATATGATTTCATTCATATGTGGGATTTAAGAAACAAATGAGGAAATGGAAAAAAAGAGGCAAGAGACACAAACCAAGAAACAGACTCAACTATAGAGAATTCATGGTTACCAGAGGGGAGGGAGGTGGGTGGTTGCCTGAAATAGGTGGTGGGGATTAAGGAGCGACTTGCCATGATGAGCACTGAGCAATGTGTAGAACTGTTGAATCACTATGCCGTACATCTGAAACTAATATAATACTGCACGGAATTAAAGTGAAAAGCTCAGTAAGAAAAAAAAAATGTCAGACATGGCAGCTTGTCACTTGCATGACAGCCAAATGCACCAGTTGATACTCAACTGGCCCTTTTCCAATAAAGGGCATTATTGGGACAAATAGCAAAATCTGATTGGGGATCTCGGGGGCAAAATGGTAGCAATGTGTCAGTTTGCCTGAATTGGTGGTTATACTGTAGTTATGTCAGAGAATGTCCTCGCTTTTAGGAAATCCATACTAAAGATTTCATAGGTAATATAGACAAGGCACTTTCAAATAAATAACTCAGAAGAAACAAGTTCTTTGTATTATTCTTGCAAGTTTTCTGTACTTCAAAAGTGTTTCAGAATAAAAGGCATGCTATGGAAAGTATCACAGTAAAGAACTGTAATATGCAGAAAGCTATTTTAGTAATCCCACCATCCAAAATGTTTTTACTGAAAGGTAGTCTTGTGATAGGCATTAAGGAGGGTACATATACCATGGACCACTGGGTGTTATTTGCAAACAAATGTACTGTATGGTGACTAACATAATATAAAAAAATATATAAAAAATAAAGGTAGTCTTTTAAATTGTATTCTTCCATTTTTTGAGAATTAACCAGAGGAAGTTAATGCTAAACTATTTTATAGTAGAATGTTTATTATTATCTAGGTGATGTGTTAAGCTAGTTTGTTTTTCAATGTAAGTTATTAAATTCTTTGATCTATTTGGATTCAGTGTATAGCCCACCCAACACATAAAATAAGGTTCCCATTTTTAGTGTGTGGGTTTATTTGTTTTGTTTTGTTTTTTTTTTTTGTTTTATTTTGTTTAAGGAGTAGAGGACAGAGGGAGAGAGAGAGAATCTTAAGCCCAACACTGGGTTTGATCTCATGACCCTGAGATTATGATCTGAGCTGAAATCAGGAGTCTGACACTTAGCTGACTGAACCACCCAGGTGCCCCTAAAATAAGGTTCCCATTGTAAACACACACACACACACACACACACACACACACGCTCCCCCTGATGCCCAAATCACATGGCTAGAAGGCGCAAGGAGTTGAACTGGATCTCCCTCTGCCTCCAGTTCCTCCCTCACATAACAAGGAGTGAAATGGTGCCAACTGTGGGCCAAGGGATTCGGCAAGGGACACGCCCCCCTCGTTAGAAGCAAAATCCCCACTGGAGAAGGACTGCTATGTTTAAGGACTATTCAAGGAAAGAGCCTGAGAAAACTCCAATGTAGAGGGCCATCCATGGCCATGAGACCCGCAGTCATGAGGGAGGAAAACATGACATAAGGGAAAGACATCTTGCATTTTAGAAACTCTGCTCTGAACTTTATTGGCTTATACTTTTCTACAGTCTTAAGGAATGAATAAATTAATCAACACAGAGTTTTTTGTTTTGCTGTCTGCTAATGTTGTTTGCTGACTGGTTTTTGAAAAGCCTTTCAGCTAACAGTTCCACTTTTGAGGTCAACCCAGGCCTCCCTCCTCTTTTGTCCTACACCCTGTGCCTTCACCCTGTGGGGCAGCTGCCTGACCCCTGAAAGCATTGGGAGTTTTTGAGTCCAGACTTACACTTTGGCCTGGACGGTTGTCAGATTAAATGAGCCTCTGTACATAAAGCTCTGGGACCTATCAGCCCCTTCTTCTGCTTAGGTTTTGCAAGAAGTAGGAGATATCAGTTCCGGGTGGGCACCCACACCAGACGGAAAGATGATTTGTCTTATGCTTTTGCCTTTCAGGAAAGCGGGTATGCCTTGGAGAACAGCTGGCCAAGTCTGAGCTGTTTATTTTCTTCACGTCCCTTGTGCAAAAATTTACCTTCAGGGCCCCCAACGATGAGAAGCTGAGCTTGAAGTACAGAACGGGCATCACCATCTCCCCAGTCAGCCACCGACTCTGTGCAGTCCCTCGGTCCTGATGTCGGAAGTCGCCGGGCAGGGAGAGGAGAAAGGAAGGCAAAAAGTGGTGCGCCCTTGAAGGCACTGGCACCTACTCAGAAGGGAGGTGATGAAATGGAACGTGACTCTAAGGGACAGCCATAGGAATTGAACTCAAGAGGAAGCACAATCCAAATCCCAGCCTTGCTGTTTTCTCTGATGGAGCCTTGAGCAGATCTGTTATGTTGTGAATGATTTACCTTTTCATCCAGGAGATGAAAAGCAGATAATGATTCTTCCTCTAAAGGAATGGACTTTGAGTGGTTTGGTAACCATACAGCTTATCAGAAAAGTTAGAGCTGAAATCTGCCTTTTTCCTGCTTGCTTCTTTAGACATGGATTTGCTTCTAGCCTGTGGTGGTGGCTCAGGTCACAGTGGTCCCAAATGTTTGGTAAGAGTTAGAATTTGGACCCTGGGGCAGCCAGAGGCTGCCCTCAAACGCTGTCACACTTGGTGGCACTATCCAAGCTTTACCTTGCTCCCACCCTAGAATGGCCCTCTGGGAAGTCAGCTAGGCAGCTAGTACTCCCTATTTGTATGCAGGTTTCTACAAGGAAGCAGTTTCTGTAGTTTACTTAAGGGAATACTACACTGGCTGTGGAATCAGGACCAAGTAGAGTGTGACCACTACCAATTAAATGCGGGGAACATGTTTGGGAAACAATGTGGAATTTACCTTCCATCCGTAAGAGTATCTGTTTGCCTCAATTCCTCTATCAGGCATCTTTCCTCAAGGATTTAACTGTTTCCTTTTCTGGCAAACAGATGGTCAGCTTTTGAATGGTTAAATATTACCAGCCTAAACTCACCAGAGCCCTGGTACAGTATTTTATAGTAGGGAACCAGAAATGCCAGAATCTTGCTCAGTCCTTCTGCATGTAGTTGCTGAGGGGAGACAATGGGAAGAAAATTGAAGGTCAAGTAATGGACCATCAGTAACGCTGATGGTCCATGGAATTTGACGTCAAACCCCAATACAAACAAACACAAAAACCCCTGCCAAACTGGACTAAACCATATGGGAGGTCTTTTTCCCCAAGTTGGAGACCTTGTGTGCTTCTGCCTGCTCCTCTGGAACTCTGCTACCACCATGTAAACAAGCCTGTGTAACCCGATGGAGGATGAGAAACACACTCTAGTCATTGCTGTTGCATCCCTAGCTAACAGCTGGCTGACCCCCAGAGCTCTGCTGAGACCATCTGAGATGAGCTGGACCCAAGCATATCCAGCAGCTGAATGCAGATGCATGAGTGATCCCAGCTGAGACAAGAATTGCCCAGCCGAACCCAGCCTAAACTGCCACCCAGAGCTTTAGGAGTTAAATGGTTATTGTTTTAAGCCACTGTGTTTTCAGATGCACTGTTACACAGCAGTAGCTAACTAATATATTCCTTGAGGGCAGGAACAGTATCTGTCTTTTTCAGGAACAGTGCCTGGAACATGATAGGACTCAAAAAATAGTGAATTAATAAAATAAGGTAGAATCATTATGGGCGGGTGCTAGATTAGACCTATCACTCCAAATCAGATCTCTGCCACTACCCCTCTGTCCTTTTCACCTGATTCCAATGACCTGTTTCTCAGTCCTCATGCCAACTTCTGTTACAGTCCTTCAGGAACAAGGTAGGAGGAGTGCAGGCTTGTTCTTACCTCACTGTGTCTGTTCCATTTCCCAGGTGGCTTTCTGAAATGGGGCCACCTATTCCTTTCCCCATGCTTATTTCTTAAGAATAGGCTGATGTCCCTGGATGGGTATTTTATACTATTTGGGTCACACTGTGTTTTTGTGCATTCACCAACTGCTGTGTGTTCTGCTCTGAAAAGTTAAGAACTTTTCCCCCTGCTTTTAAAGCAGATAAGAAATTAAGCAAGAATAAAGGGTCAAATGGAAAGGGCCACTTTCAGGGGCTGGCACGGAATCATTGATGATGCCTGTTGCAACAGTCAGGGTCAGAACAGAGGTCTCTCTTAGCCCAAGTACATCAAAGGTCCAAAGAGATCACAGGGCTCTGAGGTACCTAAAACAACATTAAAGATTCAAGGGGGTGGACTGCAGGCCATACCTAAATTCAGTTCAAGGTTTTACCATTTATTAACTTCTGCCTGTGAATTAAATAGGGTACTTTACTTTCTTCAACTCGTATCCTAATCTGAAAAATAGAATTAAATAATACCTACTTTGGTAAATTATGAAACCGATCAAAAGAGCCATTATCCCTCTCTGGGTTGTCTCTCCTTGTGGTACTCGGCTCCATGGAACAGTTATGGATAACCGTCTTGATGCATCCAAGAATGGCCATGTCACTTGCTCAATAAAATAGCAGAAGTTCCACAAGCTCAACATGTTTCTTTCTTCTCTGCCACGAGATCAGCAATGTCCCAGATAAAGTTCTGTCAGCTTACATCCAGGTGACAAAGACATAATGCAGAGTCCCAACTGATTCATGATGGACATGCAATAAGACAAACCTATTTTGTTGTGAGCCACTAAGATTTGGGGATTTTGGGTTATGCAGCGTAAGTTATCCTCAACTGTCTGATACATCAGCAATTTAATTGAGAGGACCATATATATTTGTTTGTAGTTACTATGAATACCAAATATGCATGTGGGTCTCTCTCTATATATACATGTATATACATATAATATATATATACCATATATATAGTACTGTATATACATATATATATATGTATATACACACACACACACTACATACACTTGGCATGTAATAGATTAAATTGTAGTTGTAATGCTGTTACAGTCCTTTCAGGCAAAAACTTGTGATTTATACAGTTTTTCTTCTAGACAATTTGATCTTTTCCTCGCTGGATCACAGAGCAATAGATTCTCCCTATTAACGATAAGATCATTATAAATCCTCTGATGGGCTGCCCAAACTCTGCAACCCCTGGGCCTTCACGGGCAGTCTAGGGGAACGGCGCCCTCTGTGTGTGGACTGTGCAGGGCCCTTATGTGTGGACCTGCTCCTTGGCCGGGCGTATGATAAACTTTTGTGATCTGAAACCTGCTTGCTTCATCAGTCACATCTTTTAATGTTTTTGCCCAACAAGTGAGCTCCTCTCAATCTCCTAGACGGACTAGGTCCTTTGTCATTGTCATGTTTTTAAAGATGCTTCTTTTTTCTGTAAGAAGTATCTCATGACACAGGACAGAACTAGTCTGAATGTCAACTCTTCAGTGACATTTTTCTTGACTCTCAGCCAGTTGGTTGCTCCCTCCTCCATTCTCCAAGGAGTTTATTCAAAAGTTTTCATTTCCTTTATCCAAATAATCTCCCAGTTACACTGAGATTTTTGGAGGCAGCTGTGCCTTGCTCACCCAGGCTCCATCCCTAACAGTTTTGGGGCAGAGTCGATGCTCAGTAAATGTTTGTTGGACTTATAGAATGGGGAGAGCAGCTGAGGGGCTGAGGCAGAGCAGGAGCACCAACGGTCCAGTGTCAGACATTTCCTGTGGCTACGTAGCGAGTCTCTGGGCTCTCTGTGCCCTAACCGCACATTCAAAGACTGTACACTAAGGTCCCTTCTTGTTCTAGAAATCTCACCTGTGCAGAGAAAATTCTGAAATGGCAAAGTGAGGACCTCCAAAAAGCCACTCTTCCACAAAAGCATCTAGAAAACTAACAAAAGTTGTCAAAATCCATATTCCCAGAACTCTGAAAAGTAATCAATGTCTTGCCATAATCTGAGCATTTGTTTAAGGTGGAAAAAAAAAAACAAAAGAGCTGGATCTCAGTAAGAACAGCAAGCTCTGTGGCATTTAACTTACCCTAGTCCCATTCTCTTCTCCCCAACTCTGCAGTCTCCTTAAAAAGCAGCAGCCTCGCTACCACAGAGCTGAGAAAACCAAGCGCCAAGGAACCACTGGAGGGGGCAGGATGGGTTTGGAGAACCCCAAAAGCCCGTGCCCAGACAGCTGTCACCCTTTGACCTGTCTGGCAGTTCACCGAAAAACCCCATTCTCAGGGCTTGTCTTTATTTGACCTGACTCAAAGTGGAGTCTGTGTGAAAAAAGTCTGTATTTGTTGAAAAAAAAAAAAATAGGTAACAATTGTGCAACACTATGGTAACCAGGGTGGGGATACCAGTTGGTGCTAACAAGAGGATTACAAGAGAAAACTGGGGAAGGAGAAGTCCATGGGAGCTTCCAACGGCTCTGACACATCTCTGGGAATCTAAAAGGCCAAGCACATGGAAGGACTCTGTGCATGGCCAGGAAGGATCTGAGAAGGCCTTAATATCTCATTCTGGCTGACCTTGAGTCTCTGCATGAGCAGCAAATTAAATCTAAGAATTGTGAACTACCTGCTAGCGTGTCCAAGACGTAACCTGCCTCATAGGCAGAGCCTCGAGAGCCTTACTGGTTTCAGGGCATTTAAGGAACCCTCTGTTCGAACCTGAGCTGAACACGGTACTAAGAGCAGAACATCCAGTCGCTGCACATGATGAAAAACAGAAATTTTGCAGAATCCGTCCCAGAAAGTCACCAAACAAGAAGCAACACAAACTACAACAGTAATAATAACAGACCTACAACAATAATAACTACCACCTCAGGGTGGTTCTTGATTTCCAGAATTTCCACATTATATCATTTAATAGGTCAAATTTTTAACAAACCAATTATACACCACATAAAGAAATAGCAAACTATGTTCGGCACACAGGACACACAGTGAACAACAGAAGTTCCCTGAAGACACACAGGCACTGGATTTATGAAACAAAAAACTTAGGATAAGTTATTCTTAACAACTTAAAATACTAGTAAATTCTAATACTATTTCAATTGAAAAGCCTTTAATAGGAGACATTTTTGCATATACTTATAATGTAGAACTTCTTTTTATATGTAAGGACGCATTGTGAAAAAAATCACTACAATCAAGCTGCATAACTTATCCATCATCTCTATAGTTAATTTTGTTGGGAGGGGGGACAGTGGGCAGGGGGTTAGGAGCTAACCTTTCAGAAATTTCAAGTATGAAATGCAGCATTGTTAACTGTCATCATCACGACGTATATTAGATCTCCAGAACTTACTCATCCCACATGACTGAACCTTTGTACCCTTTAACGAACACCGCCCCATTTCTCCTACCCTCCAGTCTCTGGGCAACCACAGTTTTACTCCGTTTTTATGAGTTCAGTTTCAGATTTCACACTTAAGGGACATCATGCAGCATTTGTCTTTCACTGTCTAATTTCACTTAGCACAATGTCCAGGTTCACCCTTGTTGCCAACGGCAGTATTTCCTTCTTTTTTCAAGGTTGAAAAATGCTCCTGATTTTTTCTGGTTGCCATAGGAAAGGACTGTCTTCCATTTCTATTAGCACTTTACTTTCTAGCCTGTTTTATTCTTTCTTATGGATAGCACATAGTCCTGGGTTTTTTTTTAACCCATTCAGCTGCTCTGTACCTTTTGTACTAATGTACATTATATATTAGTGATGTTGATAAGTTTAATCAATTTTCATTTAAAACAACTATTGATACAGAAGAATTTATTATTACCCTTTTATTAAATGATTTTATCGTTCTTTTTGAAATTCTTCTCTCCTGCTGTCTTCCTTTGTGTATTTTTTTTAATTGATAGGCTTTGATTTTTTCCTCATTTTATTTTATGTAAATTCTGTATTTTTTCTATGGAACTTAACATAAACTATTTTTTCTTTTTTTAAGATTTTACTTATTTATTTGACAGAGATCACAAGTAGGCAGAGAGGTAGGCAGAGAGAGAGAGAGGAGGAGGAAGCAGGCTCCCTGCTGAGCAGAGAGTCTGATGCGGGGCTCAATCCCAGGATGCTGGGATCATGTCCTGAGCTGAAGGCAGAGGCTTAACCCACTGAGCCATCCAGGCACCCCAAGAGACTTACATAAACTATCTTAACAGTCAGTTTCAAGTGGGTAATTTCACTTATAAACAATTCTGTACACTTTTACCTCTCTTTTCCCCTAACATTATACATTAGTGATGTCACAATTGACATCTATTTATATTGTGTGTCCCTTAACATCATTTATAGTTATTAATATTCTGCCGCTTACCCACCACTGTGAAGTAGTATCACATTACATTTACCTTGGCCAATGACTTTCATGCTTCCTATGCTCTTGTGCTGCGTTTTAGCATTATTTCATTTCAACTTTAAGAAACCCTTTAATACTTCTTTTCAGGCAAGTCTAGTGGTGATGAATTCTTTCAGCTTTTGTTTATCTAACAATCTTTACCACCCCTTTATTTTTGAAGGACTGGTTTGTCAGGGTAAGTATTCATGGGTGGTGGGATTTTTTTTTTCTTTCAGTTTTCTGAATTTATCATCCCTCTTCCTTCTGGACTGCAGGATTTCTGCTGAAAAATCTGCCCATAATCTTAAGGGAGTTTCCTTGTGTGTAACATGTCATTTTTCTCTTGTGTCAAAATTCTGTCTTTAACTTTTGACAATTTGATTATAATGTGTCTTGGTGTGAGTCTCTTTCATTTTACTTGGTATACTTTGGGCCTCGTGGATCTGGATTTCTATTTTTTTCTTCCAGGTTTGGAAAGTTTTCAGGTGTTACTTCTTTGAATAAGCCTTCTGCCCATCTCTCTTTCTTCCTTGTGGGACTTCCATAATGAGTATCCTCTAAGTCTCATAAGCTCTCTTCACTTTTTCATTCTTTTTTCTTTTTGCCCTTTTTACCAAATGATTTCCAATGACCTTTTCATTTGTTAATCCTTTCTTCTGCTTAATCTAGTCTGTCACTAAAGCTTACTTTTGAATTTTTCATTGTAGTTACTGTGTTCTTCAACTCTGTGATTTCTGTTTGGTACTTCTTAATATTTTCTCTTTGTTGACATTCTCACTTAGCTCATGCATTATTCTCTACACTTCAGTGAACACCTTTATCATCATTTTTTTTAGTTCTGTTAGATAAATCAGAAATCTCCATTTCATTAGGGTCAGTTTCTGGAGATATACCTAGTTCTTTTATCTAGAACAGATTTTCCTCTTTCTTCATTTTCCTTGAAAGTGCACATCAGATAAAACACCCACCTCTCCCAGTCTTCACAGAATGGCCTCAAATAGGAGATAAGCTTCACTAATCAGCCTGGCCAGAGACTCTGAATGCCTCTCAAGCCTTCCTGCTTGTCCAAGCTGTCACCTTTGTTTTTAGTGGCCCCCAAGAGAATAGAGTATGCCAAATCCTGTCAGTGCTCAAGACAGATAAGATAAAAGCCAATTCCCCCGAATAGCAGCTGGAAAAGTTTGGAGCACTAGGTGCAAGGTCCAATTCCTTCTCTTCTCAGGGAGAAGCTGGAAGCAGGAGTTCATCACTCATCTGCTCTACACTGAGTTTGGAGAGGAGTTGTGGCAAATCCCTCTCTCTCATGAAGACCATACACTCTTTCAAATGGCTCTTTTGTTCTCTGTTGCCCCCAGGGTCCTAGCAAGTGCTGGGTCATGCTCACTTTCATAGATAACTGGGTTAGAAGCCAGTCCATTGTTAGCAGCTGAAAAGCCTGGGGGGGAGACAGCCAAAGTGTGAAGTTGAACTGCTTCTAGGGAGAAGCTGGGGACTTAGTTTTATTACTAGATCATGCTGGGTATAGGAGCTGTGTGAAGTGCGCATACACTTGTACAAAAATTCCAAAAGATTGGAGAGGAGTCAAGATGGCAGAAAAGTAGCAGCCTGAGACTACTTCAGCTAGCAGGAGATCAGCTAGATAGCTTATCTAAAGATTGCAAACACCTGCAAATCCATCGGCAGATCAAAGAGAAGAAGAACAGCAATTCTAGAAACAGAAAAACAACCACTTTCTTAAAGGTAGGACTGGCGGAGAAGTGAAACCAAAGCGACGGGAAGACAGACCCCGGGGGGAGGGGCCAGCTCCCGGCAAGCAGCTGAAGAACAGAGCACAAAATCGGGACTTTTAAAAGTCTGTTCCGCTGAGGGACATCACTCCAGAGGCTAAACTGGGACGAAGCCCACGCGGGGTCAGTGTGGCCTCAGGTCCCGCGGGGTCACAGAAGGATCGGGGGTGTCTGAGTGTCACAGAGCTTGCGGGTACTGTAACGGGAAAGCCGGCTACAGAGACAGAGCCGACAGTAAGCTCACAGCTCGGGGTTACCTTGAACTGGTCACAGGCTTGGTGAGCTCGGAGCACGGGCGGAAGTCAGGCAGACGGGAGTTACTGGGCACTGTTCTCTGAGGGTGCACGGAGGAGTGGGGCCCTGGGCTCTCAGCTCCTCCGGGCCGAAGACCAGGAGGCCGCGATTTATATTCTCGTCCTCTGGAACTCTAAGGACAGCGCTCAGGGAACAAAAGCTCCTGAAAGCAAACCCGAGCAGATTACTCAGCCCAGCCCCTGGTAAGGGCGGTGCAATTCCGCCTGGGGCAAAGACACTTGAGAATCACTACACCAGGCCCCTCCCCCAGAAGATCTACAAGAAATCCAGCCAAGACCAAATTCACCTACCAAGGAGTGCGGTTTCAATACCAAGGAGAGCAGTAGAATTCCAGAGGAGGAGAAAGCAAAGCACGGAACTCATGGCTTTCTCCCTGTAATTTTTTAGTCTTGCAATTAATTTAATTTTTTTCTTTTTCATTTTTTTCTCTTCTTCTGCTAAAACTTTTTTTTAACTTTTACCCTTTTCTTTTTTAATGTTTTTAAACTAGTTTATCTAATATATATTTTTTCTTTTTTATACTTTTCTTTGTTTTCTTTTTTTAATTTTTTTTTCTTTCTTTCTTTCTTTTTGAACCTTTTTATCCCCTTTCTCCCCCCTCACAATTTGGGATCTCTTCTGATTTAGTTAAAGCATATTTTCCTGGGGTTGTTGCCACCCTTTTAGTATTTTACTTGCTCCTTCATATACTCTTATCTGGACAAAATGACAAAGCGGAAAAATTCACCACAAAAAAAAAGGAACAAGAGCAGTACCAAAGGCTAGGGACCTAATCAATACAGACATTGGTAATATGTCAGATCTAGAGTTCAGAATGACAATTCTCAAGGTTCTAGCCGGGCTCGAAAAAGGCATGGAAGTTATTAGAGAAATCCTCTCGGGAAATATAAAAGCCCTTTCTGGAGAAATAAAAGAACTAAAATCTAACCAAGTTGAAATCAAAAAAGCTATTAATGAGGTGCAATCAAAAATGGAGGCTCTCACTGCTAGGATAAATGAGGCAGAAGAAAGAATTAGCGATATAGAAGACCAAATGACAGAGAATAAAGAAGCTGAGCAAAATAGGGACCAACAGCTACTGGACCACGAGGGGAGAAATAGAGAGATAAGTGACACCATATGATGAAACAACATTAGAATAATTGGGATTCCAGAAGAAGAATAAAGAGAGAGGGGAGCATAAGATATACTGGAGAGAATTATTGGGGAGAATTTCCCCAATATGGCAAAGGGAACGAGCATCAAAATTCAGGAGGTTCAGAGAACACCCCTTAAAATCAATAAGAATAGGCCCACACCCCATCACCTTATAGTAAAATTTATAAGTCTTAGTGACAAAGAGAAAATCCTGAAAGCAGCCCAGGAAAAGAGGTCTGTAACATACAATGGTAAAAATATTAGATTGGCAGCTGACTTATCCACAGAGACCTGGCAGGCCAGAAAGAGCTGGCATGATATTTTCAGAGCACTAAACGAGAAAAACATGCAGCCAAGAATACTATATCCAGCTAGGCTATCATTGAAAATAGAAGGAGAGATTAAAAGCTTCCAGGACAAACAAAAACTGAAAGAATTTGCAAACACCAAACCAGCTCTACAGGAAATATTGAAAGGGGTCCTCTAAGCAAAGAGAGAGCCTACAAGTGGTAGATCAGAAAGGAACAGAGACCATATACAGTAACAGTCACCTTACAGGCAATACAATGGCACTAAATTCATATCTCTCAATAGTTACCCTGAATGTTAATGGGCTAAACGCCCCTGTCAAAAGACACAGGTATCAGAATGGATTAAAAAAACAAAAGCCATCTATATGTTGCCTCCAAGAAACTCATTTTAAGCCCGAAGACACCTCCACATTTAAAGTGAGGGGGTGGAAAAGAATTTACCATGCTAATGGACATCAGAAGAAAGCAGGAGTGGCAATCCTTATATCAGATCAATTAGATTTTAAGCCAAAGACTATAATAAGAGATGAGGAAGTACACTATATCATACTCAAAGGGTCTGTCCAACAAGAAGATCTAACAATTTTAAATATCTATGCCCCCAACGTGGGAGCAGCCAACTATATAAACCAATTAATAACAAAATCAAAGAAACACATCAACAATAATACAATAATAGTAGGGGACTTTAACACTCCCCTCACTGAAATGGACAGGTCATCCAAGCAAAAGATCAGCAAGGAAATAAAGGCCTTAAACGACACACTGGACCAGATGGACATCACAGATATATTCAGAATATTTCATCCCAAAGCAACAGAATACACATTCTTCTCTAGTGCACATGGAACATTCTCCAGAATAGATCACATCCTCGGTCCTAAATCAGGACTCAACCGGTATCAAAAGATTGGGATCATTCCCTGCATATTTTCAGACCACAATGCTCTAAAGCTAGAACTCAACCACAAAAGGAAGTTTGGAAAGAACCCAAATACATGGAGACTAAACAGCATCCTTCTAAAGAATGAATGGGTCAACCGGGAAATTAAAGAAGAATTGAAAAAAATCATGGAAACAAATGATAATGAAAACACAACGGTTCAAAATCTGTGGGACACAACAAAGGCAGTCCTGAGAGGAAAATATATAGCGGTACAAGCCTTTCTCAAGAAACAAGAAAGGTCTCAGGTACACAACCTAACCCTACACCTAAAGGAGCTGGAGAAAGAACAAGAAAGAAACCCTAAGCCCAGCAGGAGAAGAGAAATCATAAAGATCAGAGCAGAAATCAATGAAATAGAAACCAAAAAAACAATAGAACAAATCAACGAAACTAGGAGCTGGTTCTTTGAAAGAATTAATAAAATTGATAAACCCCTGGCCCGACTTATCAAAAAGAAAAGAGAAAGGACCCAAATAAATAAAATCATG
>NC_081570.1:48214630-48348649 GCF_022355385.1 Mustela nigripes | reverse complement strand
AATGAAAGAGGAGAGATCACAACTAACACCAAAGAAATACAAACTATTATAAGAACATACTATGAGCAACTCTACGGCAATAAATTTGACAATCTGGAAGAAATGGATGCATTCCTAGAAACATATAAACTACCACAACTGAACCAGGAAGAAATAGAAAGCCTGAACAGACCCATAACCAGTAAGGAGATTGAAACAGTCATTAAAAATCTCCAAACAAACAAAAGCCCAGGGCCAGACGGCTTCCCGGGGGAATTCTACCAAACATTTAAAGAAGAACTAATTCCTATTCTCCTGAAACTGTTCCAAAAAATAGAAATGGAAGGAAAACTTCCAAACTCGTTTTATGAGGCCAGCATTACCTTGATCCTAAAACCAGACAAGGATCCCATCAAAAAAGAGAGCTATAGACCAATATCCTTGATGAACACAGATGCGAAAATTCTCAACAAAATACTAGTCAATAGGATTCAACAGTATTTTAAAAGGATTATTCACCACGACCAAGTGGGATTTATTCCAGGGCTGCAAGGTTGGTTCAACATCCGCAAATCAGTCAATGTGATACAACACATCAATAAAAGAAAGAACAAGAACCATATGATACTCTCAATAGATGCTGAAAAAGCATTTGACAAAGTACAGCATCCCTTCCTTATCAAAACTCTTCAAAGTGTAGGGATAGAGGGCACATACCTCCATATCATCAAAGCCATCTATGAAAAACCCACCGCAAATATCATTCTCAATGGAGAAAAACTGAAAGCTTTTCCACTAAGGTCAGGAACACGGCAGGGATGTCCATTATCACCACTGCTATTCAACATAGTACTAGAAGTCCTAGCCTCAGCAATCAGACAACAAAAGGAAATTAAAGGCATCCAAATCGGCAAAGAAAAAGTCAAATTATCACTCTTTGCAGATGATATGATACTATATGTGGAAAACCCAAAAGACTCCACTCCACAACTGCTAGAACTTGTACAGGAATTCAGTAAAGTGTCAGGATATAAAATCAATGCACAGAAATCAGTTGCATTTCTCTACACCAACAATAAGACAGAAGAAAGAGAAATTAAGGAGTCAATCCCATTTACAATTGCACCCCAAACCATAAGATACCTAGGAATAAACCTAACCAAAGAGGCACAGAATCTATACTCAGAAAACTATAAAGTACTCATGAAAGAAATTGAGGAAGACACAAAGAAATGGAAAAATGTTCCATGCTCCTGGATTGGAAGAATAAATATTGTGAAAATGTCTATGCTACCTAAAGCAATCTACACATTCAAAGCAATTCCTATCAAAGTACCATCCATCTTTTTCAAAGAAATGGAACAAATAATTCTAAAATTTATATGGAACCAGAAAAGACCTCGAATAGCCAAAGAGATATTGAAAAAGAAAGCCAAAGTTGGTGGCATCACAATTCCGGACTTCAAGCTCTATCACAAAGCTGTCATCATCAAGACAGCATGGTACTGGCACAAAAACAGACACATAGATCAATGGAACAGAATAGAGAGCCCAGAAATAGACCCTCAACTCTATGGTCAACTAATATTCGACAAAGCAGGAAAGAATGTCCAATGGAAAAAAGACAGCCTTTTCAATAAATGGTGTTGGGAAAATTGGACAGCCACATGCAGAAAAATGCAATTGGACCATTCCCTTACACCACACACAAAAATAGACTCAAAATGGATGAAGGACCTCAATGTGAGAAAGGAATCCATCAAAATCCTTGAGAAGAACACAGGCAGCAACCTCTTCGACCTCAGCCGCAGCAACATCTTCCTAGGAACATTGCCAAAGGCAAGGGAAGCAAGGGCAAAAATGAACTATTGGGATTTCATCAAGATCAAAAGCTTTTGCACAGCAAAGGAAACAGTTAACAAAATCAAAAGACAACTGACAGAATGGGAGAAGATATTTGCAAACGACATATCAGATAAAGGACTAGTGTCCAAAATCTATAAAGAACTTAGCAAACTCAACACCCAAAGAACAAATACTCCAATCAAGAAATGGGCAGAGGACATGAATAGACATTTCTGCAAAGAAGACATCCAGATGGCCAGCAGACACATGAAAAAGTGCTCCATATCACTCGGCACCAGGGAAATACAAATCAAAACCACAATGAGATATCACCTCACACCAGTCAGAATGGCTAAAATCAACAAGTCAGGAAATGACAGATGCTGGCGAGGATGCGGAGAAAGGAGAACCCTCATACACTGTTGGTGGGAATGCAAGCTGGTGCAACCCCTCTGGGAAACAGCATGGAGGTTCCTCAAAATGTTGAAAATAGAACTGCCCTATGACCCAGCAATTGCACTACTGGGTATTTACCCTAAAGATACAAACGTAGTGATCCGAAGAGGCACGTGTATAGCAGCAATGTGTATAGCAGCAATGTCCACAATAGCCAAACTATGGAAAGAACCTAGATGTCCATCAACAGATGAATGGATCAAGAAGATGTGGTATATACACACAATGCAATACTATGCAGCCATCAAAAGAAATGAAATCTTGCCATTTGCGACAACGTGGATGGAACTAGAGCATATCATGCTTAGCGAAATAAGTCAAACGGAGAAAGACAACTGTCATATGATCTCCCTGATATGAGGAAGTGGTGATGCAACATGGGGGCTTAAGTGGGTAGGAGAAGAATCAATGAAACAAGATGGGATTGGGAGGGAGACAAACCATAAGTGACTCTTAATCTCACAAAACAAACTGAGGGTTGCCCGGGGGAGGGGGGTTGGGAGAAGGGGGATGGGGTTATGGGCATTGGGGAGGGTATGTGCTTTGGTGAGTGCTGTGAAGTGTGTAAACCTGGCGATTCACAGACCTGTACCCCTGGGGATAAAAAATATATGTTTATAAAAAAAATTTTTTAAAAATTCCAAAAGATTAGTCATTACCTGTGCAAGTCAACTCCCAGAAATAGGTAAAGTTAGAAGACAGACTATCAGGCAGAAATCGGAAAAGTCAGGCAGTAGTATAGTCTCTCTATCCAGATGCTGGATAATATTGCAGAGTGAGCCGAGATGAGGAGTCATACATAACAAGAGCCTGCAGGGTCACTCAAAACTGCTGCTTTCTCTGTAGACCCAAAGGGACTAGTGAAGGCTGTGCCTTTTCAACTCATAGAGACAAGAAAGAAGTTAGACCATCAGGCAGCAGCTGGAAAAGTCAGGGTAGCAGATGGATAGTTCAACTCCTTCCAGAGAGAAGCTGAAAGCTAGGTTTTTCCCACTGGAGTGAGCCAGTAGGAGAAGCTACAGTTAGTGCTCACAAGCTTGCTCAAGCTCCCAGAGAATGGTAATTGCCTATCCCATCAGCTTCTACATGCAAGCTAGTTAGTAGGTAAATCCTCAGGCAGCCGGTAAAGTTAGAGTGCTAGATGTCCAGTCAACCCTTCAGGGAGAAACTCTGAGATTTACTGCCTGCTCCTAAGCACTGAGCCAGGGGAAGAGCCCCAGAAAGTGTCAGTGCACCCATTTAAAACCACATCCTTGTAACTGGAGGGTATTGTGCTAAGTGAAATAAGTCAATCAGAGACAGACAATTATATGGTTTCATCACTCATATATGGAACATAAGAAATAGCACAGAGGATCACAGGGAAAGGGAGGGAAAACTGAATGGGAAGAAATCATAGAAGGAGACCAACCATGAGACACTCTGGACTCCAGGAAACAGAGTTGTGAAACGGGAGGTGTGTCGGGGGCTGGGGTAACTGGGTGATGGGCATTGAGCATGACACGATGTGATGAACACTGGATGTTATAAGCAACTAATGAATCACTGAACATTACATCGAAAGCTAGTGATGTAATATATGTTGGTTAATTAAATTTAAATAAATACAAAATTTTAAAAAAATAAATAAAACCACGTCCTGGCTCTTTGAGGTCCTAGGAGACTAGCAAACACCAAGCCCCATCAGCTCCCAGAGATGGCTTAGTTAGAACCTCATTCTTCAGGTAGCAGCCATAAAGGTTGACACGGCAGATGTATGGTACAAATCTTTCACTCCCCAGGGAGCAGCTGGTTGTTGGGGGTCTCCCTCCAACAGCACAGCACATTGCCGGGGGCGGGGTTTATGCTGAGAGTCTGTTTCAGCTTTTCCTACCTGTTTCAATGGGAGCACATCCTTAGTCACCTAGTATGCACAAGTCTCCCTCAACTGTTTTTCCAGATTTCTCTCAGAGCCATGGATCCATGTGAGACCCCGTATTCGTTGAGTCCAGGGACGGAGGGTTTCTTAATTTCTTGTCTATTCAGATGCTCCTTCAGTGCACTTCCCTTATCTCTTCAGAGCATCTTGAGACTGGATTTCTAAAGAAATTCTGTACCTCATCAGCAAGCCTAGTTTGGCTGGTACATATGTACTGACTGTGTAGAAGACACTGTGCTGCAGGGGAAACAGATAACCAGGTATGGCCAATGATCTCAAGAAACTTAGTGCAGTGGGGCAGACAGTTGAGGGAAAAACAAAGTAGATCACACTAAGGTCACGAAGACAGGGTTGGAAAATTTCAGAAAAACAGCTCTTACCTTGTTTGAGAAACCTTGGAAGGATTTACAGAAGAGGGAAATATTTGAGCTGAAGCAAGAGGCAAGACATCTAAATTGCCGCTTTTACCACTTACTGATAGCAAGGTGGCTGCAGCCCAGGCGACCAGGGAGTAGAGTGCTTTGTCATCCAAACCATAGACAGCTTCGGAATCCGACTGCAGCTGTATCCCTGAGCATGCCATTGTGTACAGCAAGACATCTGAAAGCTTTACTTCACTACATTTCTGTGATTGCAAAACCACCTGAAACTTCAGAGATGCAGAATGTATACATTCAACCTAGGCATCCAGAACAGACCTGTCCAATTCCATTTTCTGCGACGACTGAAATTTCCTTACTTGAACTGTCCGACACTGGAGCCACGAGGCATGTGTGGCTGTGAGAGAATAAAACTTAACCAAAATTTATGTTTTAATACCTGTTGTGGCTTGCAGCCACCATATTGGTCTGTGTAGGTCAAGAACCTTCGGTTGTTCTTAGTGAACTAATCACAAAATTATGTGATGATGTTGGCCCAGGATTTATTGCTAAGTTCAGAAAGTTAGATTTATAGAATCACGTAGTTTTGGGAATATGGGGATCAATCTAAATTGAGATGAGTTTTCACTTTTTTCACCATTTTTGCATATTTGGCGCATGAAGTTCATTCATGTGATAAAAGAACTATTTATGAGCATTTCTTAACAGCAACAGCGTTAAACCTTTCCAAGACCTGTTCCAAGAACATGGAACACCTGAATTTTCCTAAAAATTTCACAACTCATTTTAACAAACATGTAGAGATTGTGGCGGGGTGGGGGGGAGTTGGATGCTGGGGAAAAAAATAAAGTAGCTTTTAAAAAAACTGCTTATGAGAAATTTGGGCTGGAAATGACAGCTGGTATGGCTGGACAGCAGTATCAGAGATCCAAGTGTCTTCTTCCTTGTTCTATTGTCCCTGAGGGCTCCCCCTCACTACTATTCACACCCTTTTGGCCAGAACTTAGTTAAATGGCCCCACCTAGTTACAATGGTGTCTGGGAAATAGTTATTCTCCCTGCCTCCACTCCCCATCACTGGATGGCACAGGTAACAAACTAAAAACATGGCATTCTCTTACTGAAGGAAGAAGGGGAGAATGGATGTGAAGAGGTAAGTAGTAATCTCTGGCAAAGAAAACCCAAAAATATTCTGGATTTCATGGTAATGCAAAATGAGGTTACAGTGATGAAACTGAAGACATAAAGGAAACATCAGCAAATCACTTTTACACATCTTCTTATTCACCAAAAAATTCAAATGAAAAACAAAGTGGAAGAATTAAGTTGATGCAATTATTTTTCTTTAACAAACTAAATATTTGAAGTCCTTTATTTAAAGCAGCAAATAAACAGTGCACTTGTACCCGCTAAAAAATCCACTGTAACTGTCAGACACAGAAATCAGGAAATTTATTTAAAACCTTTCACAACTATTATACTGTTATTGGACAATCATTTAAAATAATACCCTAAATACTTACAAAAATAAATCAAGTATTGCTTCTATTTTTCAAGTGTCAAAGTCTTTGCCATAGAAAATAGAAAGAACCTTTTATAAACTAAACATAACATTGAAGCTACATCAAGTTTAATAACTGCACGCTATTTTCTTTAATGGTTGTGCTTTACAAATTTCCAAACAACTTTGCGATATACAGGTTCACAATAGGAATGTATGCATATAACCATACACACACATTTTTACATAGGAATGTTTTGCATTAAATATGCATACGGAGAACCTAACACAGTACTGTAACCTAAAAGCCACCCCACAGAGCCAAATGTGCCAAAATACAGAAAGAGGTGTAGATGTAGAAGCATTATCTAGCTCTCAAATTAGCAATCCAGTTACCAAAGGTGATGACATTTTAATGAAGGATACTCAGTTTAGTGTTTCTAGATAAGACATTAATTCTTAATCTATATTAAATCATCAGTTCAATAGCCTTACTCATTGAAAAAATAGAATGAACTTCAAATATTTCTCAATATATTAACTGATCACTGTCATACATATACACACTTTTTATTTTAAAAAGAGGAATATTAATCTCAGAGCAATGCTCAAAATTACGGATCATTTCCAAATTGGTCTGTGGTTTAATCTTTTATCACTGAGACATTCAATTCCTTATCAGACAGAGAAATGCTGGATTTCTCCTCTCTGGCATATGCACTCAAGCCTCACAACACAGTCATGTATAAATCATGGTTCGTGATGAGTATTTATAATGCTGCACCACCCACAGGGTGTCAATCTCACTACATTAACCAGATGTGGAAAAGAATCTCACTTCTGATCAGTTCCTGAATTTCCATATGGTTAATCACAATAATACAGAGCTTTACATTACTCTTGTATAAATACCTCTATATTGAGCCTCTTAAATTCTACTTATCAACTAGAAAAGTGGTAAATCACAAAACTTTTTCTCTATTAAAAAAAAGAATCTAGCCTTCTGTCCTAATTCAGAAATTGCCTGAATTATTTAGAAATTCCAAATATAATAATTGAAAATCTAAGAGTAATTGACTGTGAAAATACTAATTTATTGAAATTGATGTTTTACAATAAATTCCAATAAAAGGGAGCTTGAAGATCTTGTAAAATCTCAAGTAGTAAAGTAACTACTACAAAGCAAGTAGTAAACACCAAAGGAGCAGATGTTTTACATTGACCAAATATACCAAAATGCCATAATATCTGGAAAATTTTAATAGCATGCTAAAATATTTTCAAAGGGCTATTTCGTTTCACTAAAAGTTGCAGGCAAGCAGACTCTAAGAATATACAAAAATGCAAACCAACACAAAAATTGCACCAATAAAAAAACATCAAAATCTAAGAGGTAGTCAACAGAAGTAACCCTGATGAGACAACACATCCCGGGAGCTGCTTCCTAGTCTTAAGAGACCTAACTGCAGTAGGTAATTCATGTATCGTCAGTGATTAGAAAAAAATGGACCGGTAGAAAATCTAGAAACCAAGTATTTAAATGAGTAATACTGTAAATGGAACAATACTCATATTCGCCGACAATAAAATCCAGAACAGGGTCTACTGCAGGCCAAATCTGTCCTATGTCCAGTTTTTGTAAATAAAACTGTATTGAAACACAAAAATATCCATTTTGCTTGTATATATATTTTTATGGTTGCTGCTCTACACCTAGAGCAGAGGCCAGTACTTGGGCCCGATCACATGGCTCAGACATCCGCGGATAGGTATGCAGTTGTCAAACGGCTGGAAAGGTTAACAGTGAACGTCACAACATAAACTATTCAACTCTAAGGAATGCAAACTGCTTGTTATGTCACAATTCAGATCCGTTTCATATCTGAAATAGCTCTGACATTTTTCTTCTTTTGTCGTCAAATATCAAAGAGTATTTCAAAGTTACTATAAAAAGGTTTAGTAGAGCACCGTCCAACAGAACTTTTTGCAACAATGGACATTTTTATATCTGCACTTTCCAATATAGTAGCCACCAGCCATACGTGGCTGCTGAGCATCTGGAAATGTGGTTGATGACCAAGGAACTGAATTTTTCATTTTAATTAGTTTTATTGAAATTGCCACACGTGGCTTGTGACTACGATACTGGAGAGCACAGATTTAACTCAACTAAAGTTCTGAAGTGTGACTCTTAAAAATGGCCCCCCAAATTAGAAAACAACACCTGTGAAAAGATGAGCTTTGGACAGAAGTGCACTGAATACCAAGAACTGAGTCCCAGACAGGTTCCTTAAATTCATAAACAGAAGTAAGACAGATTCCAGACTGTTTCCTCACTGTACTACCTCCTTGCATGGAAAAAACTATTATAGTATGTTTTTCAACAAAAGCCCTGATAATCTTGTGCTTAAAAGCAATAATTATAATCATACTAAAAACAGATATAATGTTTCACACAAATTATACTTTTTGCCTTGCTTCCCACCAGAAAAATCACCTTTTGTAAAAGTCCGTTCATTCCACACCATGAGCATGTCAACCATGCTGTACAGAAGCCCTCGTTTACAGCAGGGACACAGAACTGTGAAGTCTCCTGGATCTGCAGAATCTCCAACTAGTCCCTTTTACTAAGGCAGAAGTCACTGCAATAGTCCAATCTTCCATTACATGATAAAATAGACCCACCTGATGACAGATTTGAGGATAGAGGTAAAACCTTTTATATATATATATATATTTTTATATATATATATATATATATAAATAAAATATATATATATAGTCAAAAAATATAACTTGTATAGTTCTTCATGCACCTACCTCAAGACTATTTTTATAACCAAAACAATAAAACGAATAATAGATATGTTTTTAAATTACTTACTACTGATTACACATTGTAAATTAACCAAGTTACTGGTAAAACTGAAGACATTAAACTAAAATATACCAAGTCAATATGAACTTACAACACTCTCAGAAGACAACTGTTTGAGATGTGTGCCTAATTACCTCTTCCAATTACTCAAGTGTGCTCCCTTAGAGAAACAGCTAATTCTGTATTTTGTTTCCAAAGTCAGCTGGCGAAATTCATTTTATGCATACTGATTTTTAAATAGCTGATATCCACCACCATAAATTTCTTTTTCAACCTGGAAGTTAACTGAAGGATACAAACTATTTTAAGGGCACTTCTGTTTATGTTTTCTGTTGTAGTTTAATCGGGTGTGGTAGCAGGAACTTTGACAGAGAGGTTTCTTCTGGTGTTGGTGATGTGCCGCTGCTGTGCCAGGAACGACCGTGTGGGAGCACACGCCCCAGGGTCCTTGCAGGCACCACTGCTGCTCACGAGTCTAGATTCCATCCCCAGTTTCTGGAATGCTAGACTCTGAACAAACATAAGCAAACAAATAACAAGACTATTTAGAGTTTGTAAAATGCTTTTCACAAAAATTAAGTCATTTAATCCCCCAAATTCGATAAAGCTGCTGTCCTCCTCATTTTATGGACAAAGTAAAGAGTTCTGAAGCTCATTGACCTGGACATCATCATGCTAGCAAGGAAGAGGAAACGAAGGCATAAAATCCAGTTCCTCTATTTTAACCTACTGAATTTGAAGTCAATAAAAAGAGCAGCTTAAAATAATAAGGTTAACTTTAATTATAGCAATAAAAAAAGGTAAGTCTTTATGTTCGGGCCTTCACTCTACCCACTGTGAGCATACACAGCACAAGAGAAAAACTCAGATCAACGGATCTCAAATATGGTCCCCAGAATATCATTTGCACCAATGGGAATTTGTTGAAAATGCAAGTTCTTCCCTGTAGACTCTGGCCAGACCTACTAAATGAGTACAACAACTTGTGCTCTAACATGTCTTCTGACGCATGCGTCACAGCTGACATTCACTATCGCCTATCTACATACTGCTGCATGACAAAGGACGGTGATTGCGGATGGTGAGTTTCATAGGAAGAGGAATCATTCCCTTCTCTCACTAGACACACAACACGATTTTACTAAGCTTAGAATCATGAGTAACTAGTGTAATACATAGAAAATAGTAAATGTTTTGGGCGCCTGGGTGGCTCAGTGGGTTAAGCCACTGCCTTCGGCTCAGGTCATGATCTCAGGGTCCTGGGATCGAGTCTCGCATCGGGCTCTCTGCTCGGCAGGGAGCCTGCTTCCTCCTCTCTCTCTGCCTGCCTCTCTGTCTACTTGTGATCTCTCTCTGTCAAATAAATAAATAAAATCTTTAAAAAAAAAAAAAGAAAATAGTAAATGTTCAAAAGACATGGGTAGAAAATGAATGAATAATGTGTATTTGGCTCAAATGTATTTAATAATTTATGTATCAAAAGACTATAGAGGAACAAAGACAATAATACACCAGTCCTAACTAGGCTGACTGACTCATGAAAGAAGTTTCCATGAACACCTCACCTATAATTTCCTTCACAGGCTTGCTAAATTAAGCCGGATTTTACCAAGCAGAGAAGGGAAGGAAAGAGCAGACAAGAAGTACAGTGGCACAGAAGAGCGGGCATGTTTGAAGCAGGGCACCCAGTTCCGTGTGGTGAAGCACCATGTTCACACACGGACAGAGTCCATAAACTGATATTCTCTCATACTAAACAAGCAGCAGCTAATGTAGATAATGGCTGTGTCCACTCTCTCTGTAGATTGAAATAACCCAAAGGAACCATATACATCATGAAATATGATGAAAACATCTTGCTGAGAATAAGGATGATAAAATAAAATACACTTCAAATAATGTTATACTACTCTCTCCTTGTTATAACAGACTATTACTGAAGAGCATTCCTGATTAAAAAAAACAAAAACAAAACAAATAGTGAGGGGCACCTGGGTGGCTCAGTGGGTTAAAGCCTCTGCCTTTGGCTCAGGTCATGATCTCAGGGTCCTGGGATCGAGCCCCACATTGGGCTCTCTGCTCACCAAGGAGCCTGCTTCCCTTCCTCTCTCTCTGCCTACCTCTTTCCCTACTTGTGATCTCTGTCTGTCAAATAAATAAATAAAATCTTAAAAAAAAAAAAGTGAAAGATACAGAGGTTTTTGGGACATTAAAATAAATGTTGAGTACTAGATGCACTTAATTTTGCATTGCACAGATATTCCTACTTCTACAAAAACCCATATGAGGCACAAATTAAAAATTTTCACTCAAATAAGACAATTTTTGTAATATTTATAAACTGTTGTATGTGTGCTTCTGAGAAGGTCAAAATCAACCAAAAACATCAAACTAAAATATACAATTTTAAGTATGACTAATGTTTAAAAAAAAAAAAGAGAGAGAGAGAGAATGTGACAGGAGATACTAGAGTATCAGGTACACAGTCAGGGTAAATTCTGTTCAGTTATATATGTAAACATATACAGGTACTGATCTTTGGTATAAAATGTATTTCTCCTAATGGTTCATGGTCAAAATGTTTGATAAACACAACATCCAATCACCGGCTGCATGTCAACTCACCTTATTGTACCAGGCAGAAACAATGAGTTTTTCTTCATAATCACGGAATTTTGCTACTTTACATTCACTCTAGAAAAAGAAACAAGGACTATCAAGATCCCAGAAATAAACTGAAACTACCAAAAATGGGATCATTTTTCACTGTGCCCATTTAGAATTTAAAAAATGCACTGTGAGGCATAAAGCAGTCAAAATCTGAACACAATCATGGAGAATGCACACACAATGCCCTTAAGAAAAGAGTAAGACCATGACTAGTAGATATTTATTTCAGAAATTCTGCTGGGAGAACAGATGTTCAACAACAAGAAAAAACTGAGATTTTCATGCTACTGTCCCTACCTCTAGAAAAGAAAGTAGCAACTGGCTTAAATGACAAAACAGAGCTGCACCTATGGAGGAGTGAAAATGAAGGAGAGAGAGGATATAGTAGAACAGATCCCAGAAAATCCTTTAAAATCCCTATAAAGCTTAACACAAATTTTTATCTCTTCATTCTTGGTGATCTGTATACTAGACTGCCTGTGGCCATGTTTCCATATTACCCTTAACATCCATGTCTTAATTCCTCGAATATAGCAAATATTGTAATTTGCACTCGATACAAATGACTCATATAAAAAGCTATAAACTAAACCACCAATGTTCCTACAGCAAGTTGCTCATGTGCCTCCCCCCTTTCTTGTATGCTTTCTGTACCGTGAGCATCATGCTATAATATATATGATAGAAAACATTTTGCAAAGGAAACTACAACATGCCTAATCATAAAATCTACGAACATACAATTCCAGACTGAAATACGTAACCCAGCTGTAAAAATGATATCATTAGCACAAAAATAACTTTTAAAACTTAAAAGACTCAGCAGCTAATTAATGAAAAGATGTCATCACTACCACAGCTGTGCCTGATTAATAACCAATACTGCCACTTTAGTGCAAGGGCTTATTGGATTCTGCGAGCACTTTCTTCCCCTAGGAATTGCAGCTGAAGAGTTTACTTAGTTTCAAGTGTTCAAGGAACAGGGAGAAGAAAAGAGAAAGAAAATCTGGTTAACTGAGTACAGTACCTTTTTTAAACAGTGAGTTTGGTCCTTTTCCTCTCCCTTCCTCCCTTATTTCTTTCATATTTTCTGAATGAACTCTAATCTGTATAATTTTAAAAGGAGCTAATATAGCAGAACTCTACTAGACACTAAGGGATATCCACACGATTGGCCGTTGTGGGGAAGAGAGATACAAAGCAGCAGAGTACATACACTTGCAGAGACCAATCTCATGGGCTAGAGAGACTGTAATAAACACAGAGTGCTAAAACATGACATCTCTAACTTCTGACCTCAACTAACCTCTTGCGAGACTTGATCATTTACAGCAGATATGTGACAGCAATTAATCACCAGGGTTACACAGGATAATTGAAAAGAAATGTGTGAATATGAAAATTTTACCTCTAGAATCTCAATTCTTCTCTCTTTCTCTGCCAACTGCTTTCTAAGTAGCATTATTTCAGCTGATGCTGGATTTAATTTGGGATCTAAAGTTTTTATTACCTGTTTAAAGAAAAAAATTTATATTTTACATTTACTTTATCTTATAAATTATGGAAATACAGTATCATCATCTATAGTATCTCTGTAAATAAAGTGGTAAAATATCCAGAAAGTAAAATTATCCAGGTACTAACTATGGCTTACTTGGCAATTAAATTTGAAAAACATAAATAGCATTCCACAAAGGTCCAATGGTTATCAAACTTCAGTACAAAAATGGAAAAGATCCCTCTACCAAAATAAAATTTCCTTTCTCCAAGGCTTGGTACTCAGACAGTAATTTAGTGTTATTAAGCTTTGAGCACTAAGGTCTTGAAATAACACTTTCCATATTTACAATGATGAGAATTTTTTTTAATTAAGATGAATTTGATAATTATATGGGAACTTACTGATTGTACAAAGTATCAAAAAATTTCTTAGAACAATCTTCTCTACTACCCTTACCTAGTTAAATGTAATTCAATACATAAGGATCAATATAATGGAAATTGGTGATTTTAATCTGTAAACCAGAGGGTGGCTCAATCACATTTATGGAAATTACTGAAAGCTAGGTAAAAGACATTCAGTCAGAATGTTGTTCAGAGACTCAACCAAACTATGTAGCCAGCAGTATAACAAAAAATTAACTCAGAAATATCAGGTGTACATCAGGAACAAACAAATTTCCAATAACAAGAGCATCTGTATGATGTAATTACAAATCTATTAACAAAGATTTAAAATGATCTAAAGACTTAGGAAGATTTCACCTATACTTATAGAGGTAAAGGAAAAAGACTAAAAGGTAGTATGTTAAACATTCCTGCAGGTCATTCAAAGCAATTTGCTGAGTGCCAAATATGGGAGGCACTGATGGGGACAGTGGGGATGTAGGGGACACCCTCCCCAATGTCCTAAATCATAATTTAACTACAAAGACACACTACAAAGACACTGTTTGCGACTAAGAGCATTTACACTTTTGCAGTTGAGAGAAACAGGATGGTGGCAGCACCTGACTGCATATGTTTAGCAGGGGTCTCTAGGTGGGTGGGTGGAGCTGGGTGCCTGCATTCTGCCCACTGAAATGAGGGTGAAAGTGGTTCATGGCTCCCAGGCCTGCCCCAGTCAAGGCTGGCCTCCCTCATCTACCAGCTGGACTATCTCCAGTGAGCTTGGGAACGCCATGTTCAAGGAGGCAAAGCCTCTGTCAGCTGGGGGCTCTGGCAGATTGCACGGAGCAGAGCCCCTCCCCCACTGAACGATGGGCTTCCTGTGATCAAGAAGTAGCTTCTACCTTCTGAGATCGGGAGGTTTAGCTATTGATGCAGGTACAATATACAACTTATAAAGCTTAAACATAAAAAGAACAAAAACATTAGCAGCATTTTAAAGCCTCATCATATAATCCTTTTATTCAATAACTAGAAAAAATATATTAGCATTCTCTAAGAGAGAATACTTAAAATTAATTAGGAAAATATCCAGCATTCATGGAATAGAAGATTTTATGAGAATAGCACTTACAGATATTTAAGTTTGAAATAAGGCAAAAAATATTAAGTCTGGTAAACATCGACTGAATAGTGCTTAACTGTCTCATCTAGACTGAAGACTAGAACTTTAAACAAGTCTGAAGAGCTAAATTTTCACAAAAGGCAAACTTTCACTTTAAGAGCTAACGCCTCCATACTTCCTAACAGTCATCTCCCCTAATGAGGTCACTCCAGTCCCCCCTGAAACTGTCCCAATAAAGCCCCATGTTTGTTTTACCCGATGCTCATGAGTGAGAGTGAGAGAGCACGAGAACTGACCCGCAAGGTAGGTGGGAGGGAACAAAGTGATGGGACCCAAAGACAGGAGGAACAGTCCCACAGATGGGACTGGCCTAATAAGAAACTGAGTCAGAAGACTTGGGCTCCAAAAGATTAGTCACTCACATTTCTAGCTTTCTCCAAGTACATTTTATATCTCTCCTCCATCGCTTTCATATCTTCATCTTTCTTCTGAAGAGCAGCCTCAAGTTCAATGATCTTTTGTGCTGTTATTGAAAAGGAAATGAAACATGACTGATTTAAAATACTCCCTTTTCACACAAAAATTCTATCGTATTTTTTCTAAAGACTGATAAGAGAACTTAAAAGAGAAATGTTTATTTCTTCTTTGTAAAGAATTATCTAAAACTTTTGAACTACAACTAATACATTCTTGATCAGTTCGTATTATTCTTTCTTAAAAAAGATCTATAATCTGCTTTATCTAGCTATTTTTCTACTTTGTCTCCAGTGTTTCGATGAGCAAACACACTTTACAATGTAATCACAAACATCATTAGAAAATAAAGCATTCCTTCTACACAATATTTAAAGGTTATTTTAATTTGATTATACATTCTTTTACTTATATTTCCATAGTATTAATTCTACTATATTTTACAATGTTTGATACTCCTATATATCAATCAGTTCATTTTATTAGATTTTTTTTTTAAGATTGGATCATTTATTGATTACTTAAATCACTAGAAAATTATCATGGTTCTTCTTTGCAATGTATGTATTTATGGAGTGTTCAGAAACTGGTACACAGTTCTTGCATCCTTCAACTAAAGAGGGCAAGTCCTTAGACGTAGTCTGATCCAGGTTTTTACAAATACCTACCATTCTGGTTTACATCTGGCTGAAGATCTTCAATGAGTTCCTGTTTCTTCTGTAATTCTTCCTGGACCTCAGTTAGTTTTTCCCTAAGTAGTGGAAAGAGCATGGAGTTTTGGAAGCAAACAGACCTAAGAATGAAAACTGATTTCTGCCACATAATATCTGTGGACTGTGGGCATATCACTTTCTGATCCTGAATCTCCTCACCTGGGAAATGGGAGTAATACCTGCCAAATATTATAGGGGTTGCTGTGAGAAGGTAAGCTGCCTGGCACATGATAGGTGCTAAAAATGTTAACTTTTTCCCCTTGCCATCCTTGCTTCCTAAGAAAGTCAAAGGAAATATTTTATTGGTTAAACATCCCACATCACATAGTCAAGTTGTGACAGTTGTCTGCTTTGTAAACTCTTCAAATGACATTAATGATTGAAAAATGTAGGATCTGGGATCACTGGGATGACTGGGATCACTGGCAGGCTGAACATTTTAGAACATTGTTTTTTCGCTTCTTGGTGGCAGTGATGAACTGTTCATTGCCTGAACGGATGCCTGATTTTTCTTATAAATGAAATCAGAAAAGGACACTAGTGTTAGAAGTTTTTAAAACCCTTCCCCTTTCATATTTGAAATGAAATATCAGTTTTACTTACATATGAGCTTCCAACTTCTGCTTTAGTTTGCTGGACTATAAAAATTAAAAAAAGTTGCTGTAAGATATCTATTGTGACAAAGATAAATTTTCCAGACATCAAAATCTTTTTACTTCCTTTTGAAGTATATTACTTAAAATTATAAATGTTTTAAAAATTTGTATTTCTAATAACATACTTGTAAAAACATAAAATTTTAGGTATTATTGACTTCAAAGGGAAAGGAAAGGAGGTTAGGAAATGAAAGAAGAATGAGTACAATAGTAAAAAGAAAAATGCTTCCTATTTCTTCATATTTCAATACCATGAAAATAAAATTTAAACTTGAAAGAAAAATAGCAAATGCAAGCTGAATGTGATATACTGAGGAGTATCAAACACTTAAAAATCATTATTTAAAATACAAATTTTAAGATTTTAGGCCTTTAATGAAGAATAGACTTAAATAATTATCTTTATAATAAAGCTTTATCATTACAAATATAAGCACTTTAATATTAACATCAAAATGAAGTAAATTTTGTTAAAAAATAAAATTTAAAACATAAAACTTCCTCTTTAAAAAGGAGGACTTTAAATTGCAATACTGGTTCAAGATCCTCTAGTGACTAGATAAATTTAAAATATATGATCTGAAATATAACTCAGACACTAATACCTTTTAAAAAGAGAAACATAAAATCTTTTAAAAATTTTGCAATCCAAAATTGTACTCCCCCCAAATAGATCCCATTTTAAAAGTATTCCCTAATGTGGCTTAGAAAAATATTTGTATTAGAGAGGTTACAATACCGTATATATGCACATACGAGATGCCGCCATGCATGAGACGATTTCTATTTTCCAAGCCCCCGGGGAAAAAAGAGAAAATCATATAAAGCATATAAAAGACAGAGAGGAAACACAACCCCTTCAGTCTTCTCCCTCATCTCTTCACCTACTCTTCATAACCATCTCCCCCGTCAACACAGGCACAACCACCTCACGTTCTGTCTACGGACACTGAGCCCTATCTTTTTGCTGTTAAATGCCTTCCTCCCTCCACTCTTACTTCTTTTCCCCACTGCACACAGAGATCCAACTACAGACACACTGCTAGCTATACTCAGATTTGGGCTGTTCGATCTCTGCTGAGTCCTCTCATCTGCCTCCTAGAATATTTGCCATCTAAGCCCACTAGAAATGGCGAGGCCCTAAGCCCGCATGCAGGGAGGGAAGAAATAAGGAGTTACTGAAGTCTTCAAAACTGCATTAAGGTTTCTGTCCTCTGGAGGTTGGTGTGATCCACTTCTCCGATGCTCTTTAGTAGAAATCATTGTCTTACTCTCTCCTTCCTGTTAAGTTTTCCTCAATTCTGACGGCTGACTACACTTAGGCCTTTTCTCAAGCCTGAGAAAAGAGCTGTGAAGACCTCACTTACAGCATGCTCTCAATCAGGAATTCCTATGAATTTAGGTGTAGCTGTTGAAGTAGGACAGATAGAAATCACCTTCCAAGATGTACGATTAACGTATAGGTTCCAAGTTGGCAAAATCACTGCATCTTTATGCAGATATATACGGTATTCAAGGGCACCCCCAAAGATAAGGGTAGGACTTTCAAAATACAGGACTAATTTGGGCATCAGGACCCATGGCGGAGAGTCCACACACAGCAAATTATGACAATACTTAAGTCACTTACACTTTCTCCTTCAGCCTTGGAGCCTTGCTCCTGTAAAGACTTCTGGAGGTCCTCAATCTGCTGCTGCAATTCCCGGATACGCTCTCTGCTCAGCCTGTTGTAGGATGAATCATACATATTTACTTGTATTGAAAATCAACATAGTTATAGATCTATAAAGGTACACCTGTGCAATTTAACTCACGAAGTATGCATTTCATAGCAATAACGAATGCCCAACAATTGTCAGTTGCTAGGTATAATAAAGAGTGTTAAGTATAATAGGCTACCAACAAGAAAATATTTTTTAAAAAGATGACATTTTATCATGGACGTACATATGTCCGCATTTAAAGATGTCAGATACTTACATGCCAGCTGTAAAAGCACATCAATTCTGCACTGTCTTCACTGGTACAAAAAAAATCAGAAAACGAGCTCAGTTTTCCTATACTTGTATCTTTAATGAATGGGAACTAGGTTTCTTCTTGTTGTTTCAGACTTCACAGTCCACCATTTCACCATTTCCCAACCATTTCTTTTAAAACGCTCTATTTAAATTAAAGAGACTAACACTAGCAACCAGGGCAGATTTCTAACTTGGCAGAATCTCATTCTTTAAAAACCCTTTAAGAGTAACCTAAAATGAGGTTACCATCAGGAGAAAACATCTCTGTCTTTTCATGTATATATGACCCAACACATCTGCCTATTATAACGCTCCACTGTTTCACGATTGCAGGCATCACATAATACAAGCATCACTCACATGTCTATCGTCCTATAGTAATTCTTTGAAAGCTGACACTTCCCATCTCCAGTGCTGATATTGAACTGCATGGGATAGTAATATCTGATGGCCCCCTCAGAAAGCTACAATGTTGATGTAGTACTATACATACAACTTTGAGAGACAAGGTTCAAGTGTATCTAAAATTCCTGGTGGGCTCTAAGATCTAATAAAGTTTGGTCAAATAGAGTCAAATACTTTTATAGCAAAATATGCTATTTATACGAGGCAAGTTAGCATATTGGTTAAGAGTCTGGACTTAGGAATCAGACTGACAGAAAGTTCAAATGTGGGACTGAGAACTTACTAGCTTATATCTGTGGACGAGTTACTTAGCCTCCTTGAACCTCAGCTTCCTTATCCATGAAAGAGAGATATTTATAATTCTCACTTCATAGAGTTCTTAAGAGGATTTCTGAGTGAATACCAAAAAAGTGCTTAGAAAAGTGCCTGTCATATAGTGAACACTGTAACAATGTTTTATATTTTTTTAACATTCTATTTCTTGAGCACCTCATTGGTATCAGATGAGTACACCATTTACTTTTATAGCTGAAGATACTAAGTGTGAGTCTAACTTGCCCAGCACAGAACAGCTAATAAATTTAAATAGAGGAGGGGCTTAAATTTGACTCCACAGTCTATGTTCTATCCATGTACACACTGCAGCCCAAAGCCAACAGGTCATGTATTCACCTGTAAACTTTCTGTGGATTTGAAGACATATAAATGAAATTCAAGAATAAGCAAACTGGTTAATAAAGTATGATGAAATAATGAACACGAAAGGCTGAAAACAATTTAAACATTAAATCCTATTTTTTTAATTTAATTTTTTCAGTGTTCCAAGATTCATTGTTTATGCAGCACACCCAGTGTTCCATACAATACGTGCCCTCCTTAACACCCACAACCAGGCCCTCTCAACCCCCCATTCCTCTCCCTCCCAAAACCCTTAGTTTGTTTCTCAGAGTCCACGTGGTCTCTCGATTGTCTCCCTCTCCGATTTCCCCCAACTCACTTCTCCTCTCCATCTCCCCATGTCCTCTGTGTTATTCCTTATGCTCCACAAGTAAGTGAAACTGTATGATACTTGACTCTCTGCTTGACTTATTTCACTCAGCATAATCTCTTCCAGTCCTGTCCATGTTGCTACAAAAGTTGGATATTCATCCTTTCTGATGGAGGCATAATACTCCATTGCATATATGGGTCACATCTTTATCCGTTCGTCAGTTGAAGGGCATCTTGGCTCTTTCCACAGTTTGGCTATTGTGGCCATTGTTCCTACGAACACTGGAGTACAGATGGCCCTTCTGTTCACTACATCAGTATCTTTGGAGTAAATACCCAGTAGTACAATTGCACAGGCATAGGTAGCTCTATATTTAATTTCTTAAGGAAATCTCCACACTGTTTTCCAAACTGGGTATACCAATTTGCATTCTCACCAACAGTGTAAGAGGGTTCCCCTTTTTCCACATCCACTCGAACACTTGTTTACTGTCTTGCTAATTTTGCCATTCTAATTGGCATAAGTGGGTATCTCGATGCAGTTTTGATTTGAATCTCCCTGATGACTAATGATGATGAACATTTTTTCATGTGTCTGTTAGTCATTTGTGCATCTGTTAGCCATTTGGATGTCTTTGGAGAAGTGTCTGTTCATGTCTTCTGCCCATTTTTTGATGTCATTTCTGTTTTGTATGTGTTGAGTTTGAGGAGTTCTTTACAGATCTTAGATACCAGCTCTTTGCCTGTAGTGTCATTTGTGAATATCTTCCCCATTCTTGAAGTTCCCTTTTTGTTTTGTTGACTTTTTTCCTTTGCTGTGCAGAAGCTTTTGATCTTGATGAGGTCCTAAAATTTAATTTTCCCTTTTGTTTCCTTTGTCTTTGGAGACATGTCTTGAAAGAAGTTGCTATGGCCAATGTCAAAGAGGTTACTGCCTATGTTCTCCTCTAGGATTTTGACAGATTCCTGCCTCAAGTTGAGGTCTGATCCATTTTGAGTTTATCTTTGTGGATGGCGTAAGAGAATGGTCCAGTTTCATTCTTCTACAGCTGTCCATTTTTCCCAGCACCATTTGTTGAAGAAACTGTCTTTTTTCCACTATATATTTTTTCCTGCTTTATCAAAGATTATTTGATCATAGAGTTGAGGGTCCATATCTGGGCTCTTTACTCTGTTCCACTGTTCAATGTGTCTGTTTTTATGCCAGTACCATGCTGTATTGATCACAGCTTTGTAGTAAAGCTTGAAATCGGGCAACATGATGCCCCCAGTTTTGTTTTTCTTTTTCAACATTTCCTTAGCTATCTGGGTCTCTTCTGGTTCCGTACAAATTTTAGGACAGTTTGTTCCAGCACTTTGAAAAATGCCGGTGCAATTTTGATCGGGATGGCACTGAAAGTATAGATTGCTCGGAGCAGTATAAGCATTTTAACAATTCTTATTCTGCATCCATGAGGATGGAATGCTCTTCCATCTCTTTGTGTCTTTTTCAATTTCTTTCAAGAGTGTTCTGTAGTTCCTTGAGTACAGATCCTTTACCTCTTTGGTTAGCTTGATTCCCAGGTATCTTATAGTTCTTGGTGCTATAGTAAATGGAATCGATTCTCTAATTTCCCTATCTATATTTTCATTGTTAGTGTATGAGAAAACAACTGATTTCTGTACATTGATTTTGTATCCTGCCACATAACTGAATTGCTGTATTAGTTCTAGTAGATTGGGAGTGGGGGGTTTTGGATTTTCCGCATAAAGTATCATGTCATCTGCGAAGAGAGAGTTTGAATTCTTCTTTGCCAATTTGAGTATCTTTTCTCTCTTTTTGTCATCTGATTGCTGTTGCTAGGACATCTAGTACTATGTTGAATAAGAGTGGTGAGGGTGGGCATCCTTGTCATGTTCCTGATCTCAAATGGAAGGCTGCCAGCTTTTCCCCATTGAGGAGGATATTCGTTGTGGGTTTTTTCATAGATAGATTTTATGAAGTTGAGGAATGTTCCCTCTATCCCCATACTCTGAAGCGTTTGCATCAGGAATGGATGCTATAGCTGGTCAAATGCTTTTTCTGCATCAATTGAGAGGACCATGTGGTTTTTCTCTCTTCTCTTACTGATCTGTTCTATCACATTGATTGATTTGCAAATGTTAAATCGCCCTTGCATCCCAGAGATAAATCCCACCTGGGATGGGATGCTGTACTGTTGGATCCTATTAGCTAGGATCTTGTGGAGAATCTTGGCATCCACATCATCAGGGATATTAGTCTGAAATTCTCCTTTTTGGTGGGGTCTTTACCTGGTTTGGGGGCAGGATAATCTGGCTTGATAGAAAGAGTCTGGAAGCTTTCCTTCTGTTTCTATTTTCTGAAACAGCTTCAGGAGAATAGATATTATTTCTTCTTTGAATGTTTGGTAGAATTCCCCAGGGAATCTGTCAGGTCCTGGGCTCTTGGGTGTTTTGGGAGGTTTCTGATCACTGCTTCAATCTCATTACTAGATATTGGTCTATTCAGGTTGTCAATTTCTTCCTGATTTTAGTATTGGATGTGCATAGGTTTCCAGGAATGCATCCATTTCTTCTAGGTTGCTTAACTCACAGGCATATAACTGTTGATAACAATTTTTTTTAAGATTTTATTTATTTATTTGACAGACAGAGATCGCAAGTAGGCAGAGAGAGAGAGACAGAGAGAGTGGAGGCAGCAGTCTCCCTACTGAGCAGAGAGCCCGATGTGGGGCTTGATCCCAGGACCCTGGGATCATGGCCTGAGCTGAAGACAGAGGCTTTAACCCATTGAGCTACCCAGATGTCCCTTATAATTTCTGATGATTGTTTCTACTTCCTTGGCATTAGTTGTAAGCTCTCCCCTTTTATTCATAATTTTATTAACTTGGGTCTTCTCTCTTTTCTTTTGGATTAATTTGGCCACTGGTTTATCGAATTTATTGATTCTTTCAAAGAATCAAGTTCTAGTTTCATTGATGTGTTCTATTGTTTCTAGTTTCTATCTCAATGATCTCTGCTCTAATCTTGATTATCTCCCTTCTTGTGCATGGGATTGGCTTAATCTGTTGTCGGTTTTCCAGTTCTTTAAGATGTAAAGAGAGCTTGTGCATTCTGGACTTTATTTTTTTGATGGAGGCTTGGATGGCTATTTATTTCCCCCTTAGGACTGCCTTTGCTGTATCCCATAGGTATTGGACTAAAGTATCTTCATTCTCATTGGTTTAAATGAATTGTTTAAGTTCTTCTTTGATTTCCTGGTTGATCCAAACATTCTTAAGCAGGGTGGTCTTTAGCTTCCAAGTGTTTGAATTCCTTCCGAACTTTTTCTTGTGGTTGAGTTCCATTTTCATTATGGTCTGAGAATATGCAGGGAATAATCTCTGTTTTTTGGTATCGTTTAAGCCCTGATTTGTGACCCAGTATGTGGTCTCTTCTGGAGAAAGTTCTATGTACACTTGAGATGAATGAGTATTCTATCGTTTTAGGGTGGAATTTTCCGTATATATTTATGAGGTCCATCTGGTCCAATGTGTCATTCAAAGCTCTTGTTTATTGATATTCTGCTTGGATGATCTATTACTGAGAGTGGCGTGTTAAGATCCCCTACTATTAATGTATTCATATCAATATGATTTTTTATTTTGGTTAATAGTTGGCTTATGTAGGTGGTTGCTCCCATATTGGGGGCATAAATATTTACAATTGTTAGATCTTCTGGGTGGATTGACCCTTTAAGAATGATGCAGTGTCCTTCTCTATCTCTTGATCCTCTTTACCTTGAAATCTAATTTATCTGATATGAGAATCGCTACCCCAGCTTTCTTTTCAGGCCCGTTGGCATGAAAGATGTTTCTCCATCCCTTCACTTTCAGTCTGGATGTATCTTTAGGTTCCAAATGTGCCTCTTATAGACAGCATATAGACAGGTCCCGTCATTTTATCCAATCTGCAATCTTGTGCCATTTTATGGAAGCAGTTAGGCCATTCACTTTGAGAGTGATTATTTAAGGAAACATTTTTATTGACATCAGGTTGCCTATGAAGTCCTTGTTTCTAAGATTGTCTCTGTAAATTTTGGGTCTATTTCACTCTTGGGTTCTTTCTTCTTTTATAGAATCCCCCCTTAATATTTCTTGTAGTGCTGGCTTGGTGGTCACATAATCTTTTAAACCTTGCCAATCTTGGAAGCTGTTTATCTCTCCATCCATTTTGAATGTTAACCTTGCTGGATAAAGTATTCTCGGTTGCATGTTCTTTCATTTAGTGCCCTGAATATATCTTGCCAGCACTTTCTGGCTTGCCAGGTTTCTGTGGACGGGTCTGACATTATTCTGATGGACCTTCCTCTGTACATTAAGAATCTCTTCCCCCTAGCTGCCCTCAGGAGCTCTTGTCTAAAATTATGATTCATGAGTTTCACACTTAAGTGCCTTGAGGTCTTTCTAGATTCATTGATCTTGGTGGGTGTTCTTTCTGCATCTAGGACATGAATGCTTGTTCTGTTCCCCATATTGGGAAAATTTTCATCCAGAATTTGTTCAACTATATCTTCTAGTCTTCTGTCTTTTTCCACCCACTCAGGGATCCCAATAATTCTGACGTTGGAATGTTTCATGGCATCATTCATTTCCCTAATTCTGTTTTCATGGCTTCTAAGCTGTTTGTTCCATGCCTCCTCCTGATCCTTTTTCTCTATCATTTTGTCCCCTAGATCACTAATTCTATCTTCTCCTTGGTAACCCAGCTGTTAAGAGTATTTAGATTAGACTGGATCTCATTGATAGCATTTTTAACTTCTTCCAGGTCAGCTGTCACTTCCACCTTTAGAGATCCTACATTGTCATCAATGGTTTTCTCTAACCTAGCCATTGCTTAGATAATTGTTATCCTGAATTCCCTTTCTGACATAGTATTTATGTCCATATCCAATAGTTCTCATCAGGAGGGCACAGTCTCTGAATTTTTCTTCTGTTGGGTGTTCCTCCTCCTAGTCATTTTGGTGAGAGGTGGTTGAGGGGATGTATAGCTGAATATATCAACCACGATTCAGGCAAGGTGCATCCTGGAAAGTTTTGGAGCAATTGGAAGTCACCACCAAAAAGAAAGAAAAAAGACAAAAAGAGAAAGAGAGAGAGAGAAAAAAAAGAGCCCCAAAAGTAAGATTTATAAGGTATACAAACAGAAACAAACAAAAAGTCTGACAAAAGTTAATGACAAGGAAAAAATAGAACCCAGCCAAAATGAACCCCAAGGATGAGATTTATATAACACCAGAACAAAAACGAATACACAGAAACACTGACAGAAGAAGATGGGAGGTGGTTATAAATCTTTGATGTGGGCAGGGAAGGTTATTTTGATTCTTCCTGGGTGTACCTTGATATCTTTGTTAAAAGACTCACCTTCTCAGAGATAAAAAGAGAATAATACTGGTTTATATATAGGGGTAGTATTGATTAGGGAAAGAGGATTACCTTGAAGCTTGTAGCTGTATGTATATTAAAAAAAAATAGAAAAGAAAAATAAAAACAGGTATATGTATGAGAAAAGTTCAAGTTAAAAGGTTATTATGGAATATGTTGTATTAAACCTCTAGTTGTAATGGTAAGTAGGTTAAAAAAATTAAAAAGAAAAGGAATCATGAGAACAAATAAAAAAAAATTTTATCTATGAAATATACAGGTTAGGGCAATACCAGGAGCTTAATATATTGTTTTCCCCTGATGTTGGGGCTTTACAGTTTTATGGGGACCCTTTGGTAGTTGTCCTCTCATTCTTTTGGCTTGCCTTCTGGGGGAAAGCACATTGCTTTTCAGTCAGTCTTGCTTGGGTTAAGTCATCCTGTCCCCTATCAAGGGGCTGGGCTCTGTGGAAACCCATTTTTCAGGGCTTTTGTTCTATGGAGGTTTTTGTTCTTCAGGGTCTTTTTGCTTTTCCGAGGTTTAGTGGAAAGCAAACTGCACCCAGACCTCTGTCTCAGAAAAAAGCCTCAGTCTGCTCCCCTCTGGGTGGTCCAGAACACAGAGACTCCCCTTCTGCAAACTCCACTGAACTGTATGACCTCCCACAGGTGATGCACACACCCAGCCACCGTCTCAGGGGTCGCCTGAAGCACCCGCTTGCCTCTGCACTCCTATACCACTAAAACCATGAGCAATATTGGCCCAGGCAGCCCACTTCTGGTGACTGCCTTTGCCGAGACTGCTGTCTGGGGTCCAGACCTCACAGATGCACAGGTCACAGGAGGCTGCTACCACAGATGGATTGTGCTGGGTTCTCTCATGGGCAGGCTGGGAGTGTTCAGACCCTTGGCCAGGAGCAGGAGGCCAGGGTCCTAAAGAGGGCTGGCTGGCACCCACACCAAGCTCTCTCAGGCATAGGAGGTGGGGGAGTGTACTCACAGCCAGCGGTCATGCAGGGTGTGCAGAGTGCAGAAGGCTGTGGACCTAGCAAGTTGTTGGTGGGTGCCCACACCAGACTCTCTCACATGCAGGCATGAGTGCACCCAGGCCAGCAGTGGTGCAAGCAGCCAAAAGCCATGAGCTCAGGGACCAAGGAGGCTCCACCACACTCTCTCCGGCATGGTCACCGGCAGTGGCCATCTTGGGTTTGTGGGCTTAGGCCCATGCCCATGACCACCCGATTCCACCAGTTACCCCTTAGGCTCCTTTGCTCTTTTTGAGTGCCTTCAACCAGACTGCAAAATAACGCTGGCCACCCCCACCACAGGGCACTCTCGTATTGGGGTATTACTTTCCAATGGGTTGCTTCTGGTGGCTCCCTCCCCCTTCTGCTTATCCTCCGGTATCAGTCCAAGCATTCCTACTCTGCTTTGCCTCTCCACAGGTGTCTTCTGCCCCTGTAGAGATCCAGAAGTATACACTCCTACATCAGCCTACAGGCTGATTTCACGGGTGTTCAGAGTGTTCTAGTAGATATTTAGCTCACTTTAGGGGACCAGTTGAAACAGGGTCACCTACTTCTCTTCCATCTTGCCCCTCCTCCACCTAATTCCTACTTATTTTAATTACAATGACATCTCCCACTTCTGTGAGACCAGATTTCATGGCTAGCTAATGAAATTACAAAGCGGTTTACCTTTGCTCAGTTTCCAGTTCGTTCATCTTGCGGTGCTTCTGTTCCAGCTCTTCCTCAAGTTCCTCAATACGCTCGTTCTCGCTACCTTCCTGTTGTAAGCGGAGCATCTTATTTTCATGTTGCAGTCGAATAAACACTTCCCTAATGTTGAAGAGCAAAGTCTGTTTTTAAATTTTTTAAATGTACATTTTACATTTTTTTACATTCTTAACTTTAAGAGAATTCCTGTTCATGCAGTAGCTGTCATTTAAAAATGCCACCAAGAGAATTCCTGTTCATGCAGCAGCTGTCATTTAAAAATGCCACCAATGCTCCTGAAATTTTTTAAAAGAAAACTACATACACTGTAAGACTGTCTCAACAAACAAGTAATAAATTTTTCAAAGCAAAAGTATTTTATATTATATTATATATCATTAAATATTATGCAAATCCCAAGAGAAACAGGAATTATTTTACTGGTAACTTAGCTGCTATTCATTATAGCATATCTTCAGAAAACATATACATTAAAAGCAATGGATTTAAGAAATCAGTTTGCTTAATTTTTTTTTTAAAGATTCTATTTATTTATCAGATAGAGATCACAAGTAGGCAGAGAGAGAGTGGGGGAAGCAGGCTCCCTGCTGAGCAGAGAGCCTGATGTGGGACTCAATCGCAGGATTCTGGGATCATGACCTGAGCCGAAGGCAGAGGCTTTAACCCACTGAGCTACCCAGGCACCTCTGCTTAATATTTTTTAAATATATTCTTATGACAGTCATATTACTGCATCTAGGTTTTTTGCTGTCAGAAAACAATTTTTATTAAAAGTTTACAAATACACATTTTCTCTCTCTTTTTTTTTTTTTAAGATTGTATTTATTTATCTGGCAGAGAGAGATCACAGTAGACAGAGAGGCAGGCAGAGAGAGAGAGAGGGAAGCAGGTTCCCTGCTGAGCAGAGAGGCCGATGCAGGACTTGATCCCAGGACCCTGAGATCATGACCTGAGCCGAAGGCAGCGGCTTAACCCACTGAGCCACCCAGGCGCCCACAAATACACATTTTCTAAAATGCAAACAAGAGAACTGATATTAAATAAAAAAGTAATGTTCTCCTACCTTCTGCCTCCTTAAATGTAATTTCTTAAAAGCAACTAATTTCAATTAATCTCAATTTGTGTTCTTCTGAATGACAACATCATGACTTTAAAATACAGGCTCATATTATGGCTTTTTTTCATACAGCTATTTTTAAAGTGATATTAATATCACTGGGTATTAATGACTTTTAAAAAGTTGCTCTCCAGTCCAGCATGTAAAGAGCTCTGTCTTAACAACAAAAAATCTAACAGAATGAAAATTAACATATTTGCAAACTGTATCCTGAGTGAAAGCAGTCACAAAAGGCCACCTATTGTAGGACTCACATATGTTAAATTCCATAACAGAGTTGATTCTCCGCTGCCTGCTGCTGGAGCCTGAGGGAAGGCAGGACTGAGGAATGACTGACTACTCAGAGGCACAGGGTATCTTTTGGGGGGAATGGAATGTTCTCTAATTAGATGGCTGCACAACTCCATAACTATGCTAAATACCACTGAGTCATACGGTTTTAAATGGGTGAACTGAATCTCAATAAATCTGCTTAAGGAAAGAGTAGAGTCTGAAGTAGTAAATAAAACTGTTACCACAAAAAGGAAAGGAAAACCATAAAAAATACCAGATTAGTCAAATAGCTAGAAGCAAACATAGCAGTAAAATACCACGATAAAAGTTGGTTAAGAGATTCTAAAATTTGTATTTTATTTAACTTCAGCGTAATCCTTTTGCCATTATTAACAGCTCTTCTCTTATTTGTTTCACCCACGTGGATTTAATGCCAGGTATAAGGTTTTTCCATTGAGTTTAGAGGTAGGAAAAGAAGTTCAACACATAAAAGTCATATTATAAAAACTAGAACATTTTATTCATATAGTTTGTGGAATTTTACTTCTAATAAATTCTAAAACTACTGTAGTAGCAGTAACAATCTAAGAAGTTCAAGTAGATGAGACAAAGTAATTTTGAACTCCATGACTAATAAAATGGAATATCCTGAAGGCTAATAATTTTTTTAAAGAAGAAATATTTCTAATATTAAGTATAGATTATTAATCAATAAAAACAAATTTACCTATATTCCACTGGCATAATCTCAGCAGCAAGATTCTCATAACTTTTTGTAGCAGAGGCATCTAAACAACAACAACAAATGATTAACATTTCAGTATTTCTACCGTTAAAAAAAACTTTTCTAAATCCAGCAAAATTCACCTGTTTGGTTTAGGTGATCTTGTTGTACTTGTGAACATCGAAGTTCTTCATTTGTTTCTTTCAGAGTATCACGTTGCTCTATTAGTCTCTAAAAAAGAATTGTTTATATGAGTGAAATATTTAATTCTGCCCACCAGAAATGTACTTTATGCTTATAATAATTTATCTTAATTTCATAATTGTTGCTTAGTTACTTAAAAGGGACAATCTTTTAGTTTTCGTGCTAAGAGATAATCTTCTCTTACATAAATCCCATAATCTTTATACAACATAAATCTTGTGATTTCCCCACTAGATAATTTATTTGAACCAAACTGATATAATTACACAATGGAGTATAAATGTGCAACAGCAGAGTTTTAAAAAAAAAAAAAGCATGGATTTTAGAGGCAAATAGATCACAGCTTGAACTCCAGTTTCATTATTTACTAGTTATTATATCACCTACAGTGAGTTATTTGACTTTTTGGCTTTAGTATCCACATTACCAAAATGGAAATGTAGATACATAACCCTTGCAGAAGTGTCTTGAGTAATGAGTGAGGTAAAGTTAGTGGTTACTTGAAGAACTGCGATCTTCATGATGGGTATTAAGGAAGGCACGGATTGGATGGAGCACTGCATGTTATACGCAAACAATGCATCATAGAACACTCCATCAAAAACCAGTGATGTACTACATGGTGACTAACATAACACAATAAATCAAACCAACAAAAAAGAACTGAGGAGCCGGTACTGATACACTGTTATTAACTAAGGGACATCAGGGTTCCCTCTATTTTACTTTTATGGGTTCTGACAAATGTATAATGTATCCATCATTACAGTATCATGGCCAATTGATTTTCAACAAAGGTATTAAGACAATAATAGGGAAAGAATAATCTTGTCAACAAATAGTTCTGGGACAACTGAATAGCCACACACAAAAGAATGAAGTTTGATGCCTATCTTACATTATTTACAAAAATTAATTCAAAATTGTTCACAGAAACTGTAAAATTAAAAACAAATATAAACACAATCTTTATAACCTCATATTACTCCGTGACTTCACAGAAATACAGCCAATAAAGCATAAACAAGGACAGAAAAAAACAGGTAACTGATTTCATCAAATGAAATTGTATATAGCACCACCAAAAAAATGAGAACCCACAGAATAAAAGAACATATTTTCAAATCGTATATTTGGGAAGGAAGTTATATCCAGAATCTATAAGGAGCTCTTACAATTCAATAAAAAAGCAAATAACCTAGATAAAACATGAGTAAGGGTTTTGAAGAGACATATCTCCAGGGAAGACATACAAATGGCCAATAAGTACATGAAAAGATGCTCGACATCATTAGTCATTAGGGAAATACAAGTCAAAACCACAATAAGATACCACTTCATACTCACTAGGATAGCTAAAATTAAAAGTCTGATAAGTGTTGGCAAGGATATGCAGAAATTAAAAACCTTTAGAAATTGCTGAGAATTAAAAATGGTTCATCTACTTTAGAAAACAGCATGGTAGCTCCTTGAAAGGTAAAACATAGTTACCATATGACCAGCAGTACCATGCCTAGGTATGTACTCAAATGAAAATACATGTCTACATAAACATTTGTAAATAAATGTTCATAGCCACATTATTTGTTTAATAGCCCAAATGTCCATAAAATGATGAGTGGATAAATAAAATGTGGTATGTCTATAGAATGGAGTATCATTCAGCATTAAAACAAAGTACTGATTCATGCTATGACATGGATGAACTTTAAAAGCATTAAAACTATGTGAAGGCATCTAGTCACAAAACTGACACCGTGTAGGATGACATATTCTGGACAGACTGGCCAAATCTTCAGAGACAGAAATTAAATTAATGGTTTCAAAGGCTGAGGGGAGGGGAGCCAGAATGTAGGGCGCTGCCAGTACACACACTAACGAGGTGATGACAGCGCTCTAAAATGTGCCTGTGGTGAGGGCTGCACAACAGGGAATACACTAACAACTGAATCGTGCACTTCAAGTGGGTGAAATTTATGGTATATAAATTATATCTCAATAAAGCCACTAAAAAATAAAATCTGTGGCCCTTGCTCTCGAGAAGCCGATGGTCTAGAATGGGAAAACATGCAATGAGACATATGGCCTTGCCTCTGTGACTTCATCTTCCCTCATGAAGGAATAACAACACTGCACAGTAAATTTCTACTACTTTCTTCTACAGCAACACTTGGATTGGGAGTAAGACAGAAGATTTGATTTACATGACTTCCATTCTTAGAACAGCAAGGATAATATTAAACACTAAAAGAGAAGACAGACATATTACGCATCAACTATATTCATGTGTACCTCTTTTTCCTTAAGTAAAGCTTCATGTTTTTCTTCAAGCCGCTTCATTTCAAATGCTAGTGTATCTGCCCTTTTGGATTCAGAGGAAAGTTTATTGTGAAGATCTTGAACCTTTTGTCAGAAACAAAAGTAGATAACAAAAATATATAATATTAATAGTTTTTAGAGTTTAATAAATGAGAAACTGATTGGAAATAAAATCTATAATAAGAATAAGTAATCCTAAATACTTGTAGAAATAGCATGTAAATAAGAGCTTAAATTTTAAAATACCCAAATAATAATTTAGTAAAAAAAAAAAAAAATCAGTCTTCTATTCCAATGTTTCTCCAGGTTGCCAGATAAATAGAAAAACAGAGTATCACCAGTTATAGCTCCATTCTCCAGGCAATTACTACTGGTTACCAGAAATGTTAATAAGCAATAAAATGCCCAAAAATATATATAAGCTCAGAAGACAGTAAAAAGGGAAAGACCTAGATAACTTAAATTCAATTATCAACCCTGGAATTAAAATTACAGGTAGAAGAAATCTATCATAAGTTCATAGCCAGCTACAGGCAATGTTTCTTCAAATCTCTATCATTCTGAAAGTATCAAAAGGAATCAAAAGAAAGCTGAGCTCTTTTGATTTTATTAAAAAAATTAAGATATTTTCTGGGGCACCTGGGCGGCTCAGTCGTTGGGTGTCTGCCTTCGGCTCAGGTCATGCATGATTCCAGAGTCCTGGGTTCAAGCCCCGCATTGGGTTCAGTGGGAAGCCTGCTTTTCCCTCTCTCACTCCCCCTGCTTGTGGTCCCTCTCTCGCTGTGTCTCTGTCGAATAAATAAAATCTTTAAAAAAAAATTAAGATATTTTCTTACCTGCCTCTTGTATGTTTCTAACTGTGTACGTGCTGCATTTGCCTTCTTCAATTCTTCTTCTAAGCTGACTGTATTATGCATATACATCATGTTTGTTTCTTGTAAAGTTTTCACCTGCTTGCGAAGGTCATTCAGATCTTGTAGTTTCTGACGATATATCTCGACTGTTGACTCTAGTTTATTTGCTTTATCAGAGGTGGCCCTACAATAATAAAGACTGCACATTACTGGGTAAGAACCAGTAAATGCATAAAGAAATTTTATTCTATCTGTAAAATTAGTCAACCAGATAATCAATTGGCTGAAACAAGGAAAAAAAAGGAATGAAGAAAGAAAGAAAATGAAAAAGACAGACAAAAGAAATAAACTTTGTGGGAGCTTTGGAAAAAGACTAAAATCCATCATTGAACCTTCTTGTTGCAAAGGTATCAAAACAAAAATGTCTTGAATTTGGCATACTAAATTATCAAACTGTTTCATACAGCACAATGTGTAAAAAAGAATGGTTTTACAAATTCAACTGAACAATTCTAGGCTCCTCTGTAGCTTATAGGCCAATTTTGCTTTGTGTCTAGCATTTAGTAAGTATTTGATATATTTAGGATGTTGACTCAACTTACAATTTGTCTGACAAAGCACTTTGCTTTAGAATTGTATCTACCTGACCAACTAGGCTAGAGCAAAAGTAAATACATAAACCAAATCACTTTCCATCACATGCAAGTTCAAACGAATGGGTATAAATATTTTTATATCAAATGGACAGAAAAACTGTGCAACAAAATGGCCCATTAAGAAAATTTAACAGAAAATATAACGAGTATATAGATAGTCTATTTACTTGATTAACATTCCATAGGCAAAAGCCAAATAAAAATTTTATATACTGTCAAAGAGAATAAGAGAACCTTGGGATAACCCTGAAATAAATATTAAGATACTTACCTATACCTATTTTATATCAAATGCCAAAACATGGATTGAGAATGCTTTCCCTTATGTAAAAAGTTCACAAGATACACTAATGAGTACAAGGAGGTCAAGCTAAATGTATCTAAAGGTGATTCCCAGCTTACACAGTTTTAAGAAAAAGGTATCATTTGGGGTTTATGAATTTTAACATGAAATTGTGCTACCACGGGTGGCTCAGTTGGTTGGGTGTGTTTGACTCTCGATTTTGGCTCGGGTCATGATCTCAGGATTGTGAGAATGGACCCCATGTCTGGGTCTGCGCTAAGAGTGGAGCCTACTTGGGATTCTCTCTCTCCCTTTCCCTCTACTCCTACCATCCCCTCATCCTCCCTCTCTTAAAAAAAAAAAAAAATTGTGCTAAAAGAATTGAATATTATCCTTAAACTGAAATTATCATCAACAAACATAAAATAAGTAAAGACTAAGAGCCTGGATAAAAACTGACCAGTACTTGATACACAGGAATCACCCTAAGAATCCCTGATTAGACTGTGGAATACCAAAATGACTAATGAATAACTTAGAAGTGACATCATTATATTTAGACACGCCATACCTAAGAACATCTATTTCATCCTTCAGGGCTCTTGTTTCTTCAGCAAGACTAGTCAGTTCATCATTCCTATGCTGAAATTCAATTAGTTGCTTTTCAAGTTCTTCACAGTGAACACGGTAATCATCCTTTGCAGCTTCAAGCCTTGAGTAAAGAAAACAAGTACTTATAATGTGATTTTCATCACTTGTTTTCTTACTGAGACATGTGCTTAGCAAGGCATACTTAAAAAAAATTTTTTTTTTTTTTAAATTCCACACTCAACACAGAAAGGCTAAGGATTAAGATACTTTCAGCTCCTGGATTTGAAACTGGCTGAGAATAAACTTATTGTTCTGAATTTTTATTTTCACTTCTGAAACACTGTGCTTCATTATCTCTAACTCTAGTAAGAGTTTTAATATCTCATAAGATAAAGAGAAAATATATAGATATTTATTAAAATTACTCAAAAATATATATCACATGAGAAGTGGTAAAATAGTAACTCTAAGTAGACTATAATAAATTAAGGATAAATACTTAAACTCTATAGCAACAACAAAAAGTAAAAAGACAATATAGTGAATAAAGGCAAATATTTAAATAAGTATGTAATTTACCCAATGAAATGCAGAAAAGAAAAACAAAAGGATATGACAAATGAAAAACAGCAAGCTGACAGACCTAAATATAACTGTAACAAAAATTACATAAAAGGGAAACAGACTGCACACCGATTAAAAAGGCAGAAAGCATCAGACTAGATAACAAAGCAAGGCTCAAATATATGCTAATAACAAGAGATGGTTTAAATATAAAGGCACAGATAGACTAAAAAGATTTTTAAAAAACACCATGCAAACAGTAAGCAAAAGAAACTGGGGTGGTTATGTTGGCATCAAACAAAATAAATTTTTAGAGTATTATTAAAGTATTTAATTAATTTTTAGAGTATTATTAAAGATAGAGATATTTCTCTATAAAAGGGTCAAAACATTAGAAAGCCATATCATAAAAGGGTCAAATCATTAGAAAGCCATATCATAAATGTGTATATGCCTAAACATAGCTTTAAAATACATGAAGCAAAAACTGACATATAAATATAAAAGGGTCAAATCATTAGAAAGCCATATCATAAATGTGTATATGCCTAAATATAGCTTTAAAATACATGAAGCAAAAACTGACAGAATCAAAAGCGGAAATCCACAAACCCACAATCATTCTTTAATACCAGTCTCCAATAAATGACAGAAACAAAAATATCAGTAAAAATACAGAAGAGCTCTGAACAACACTATTAACCAACTTGATTTGACACATATAGAACATGTCAATCAAAAACGACAGAATACACATCCTCTGCAAGTTCAGATGGAACAGTCATCACAACATGCCGAGCAATAAAATAATATTAATAAGTATCTAAAGACCAAAATCTTGTGAAATATGTTCTCTAAACATAAGAGACTTAAATTTGAAATTAGCCCACAATAAGAAGTCTAGAAAAGCCTTCAATACTTGGAAATAAAACAACACACTTCTAAATAACACACAAGTCAAGGAAGTTATCACAAAGGAAATTAGAAAATATTTGAGAATGAATAACAACAGAGAGACAGGCAGTCAAACTTTGGGGACCCAGCTAAACCAGTGCTTAGAGGAAAATTTACAGTTTTAAAGGCTTATATTAGAAATGAAGAAAGGCTTGAAATCAATCATCCAAGTTTCAACCTTAAGAGTCCAGGAAAAGAACAGCAAATTAAATTCAAAGTAAGTAAATAGAAAGAACAGAGATCTAAAACTAGTAATATGGAAAGCTAATAAAGTATTTGAAAATATTAATAAAATTGATGAAACCCTAGTAAGAATGACCAAGAAAAATGAGAAAAAACACAAATTACCGATATCAGGAATGAAAAAGTGAATATCAATATAGCTCCACAGTCATTAAAAGGACGATAAGAGAATATTATGAACAACTATATGCCAATAAATTCAACAACTTAAATGAAATAAACATATGCCTTGAAAAGCACAACTTATCAAACTGACATAAATGGAACAGAAAACCTGAGAAGCCCTATGACTACTAACAAAACTGTATTTGTCATTAAAAGCCCTTTCACAAAACTATAGGTCGATTGCTTTATTGATAAATTCTACCAAATATTTAAGGAAGAAATATTATTATTCTTACATAAACTCTTTCAGAAAATAGAGGAGGAGAGAACACTTCCCAATTATTCTATGAGACTAGAAGAACTCTGACAATAAAACCTGAAAAAGATATTACAAGAGAAAAAAAGTTATAGACCAATATCTATATGAAGATAATCAAAAAATTTTTCAACATATCAGCAAACCAAATCCAGTCATATATATGCAAAATAAGTATGACCAAACTGATCTAACCATGAAATATAAGATTGTTCAACATTCAAAAAATTAAACGATCATAATAAAAAATGAAAAAGAAAAACTACACTGTCATTTCAAGATGTAGAAAAATCATGTCAAAAATCATACCAATTAATGATAAAAACTCTCAGCAGCCAGATATAAAGGGGAACTCCTCCAAAATGATAAAAAGCACATTAGAAAACTCTACAGTGAGTATTATACTTGATGGTACTTAACTGAGTGTTTTCCCCCTAAGACCTGGAACAAAGTAAGATGTCTGTTCTTGCTAAATTAAGGAAAAACAAATAGAGGGCAGAAATTATAAAAGGAAGATGTAAAGCTCTGTTAATAGATGAGATGACTGAGGATGCCTTAGATTTTCTATACAAACAAATTACTAGAATCAATAAGTGAACTAAGAAACTTTATAAGACATAAAAGTTTCAAAATAAAAGATCAATTTCAATATATAAAAAAATCACCTGTACATACTTGCAGCCACTTTTCAGAATAACTTAAATTGTATATGTAATAGCATCTATTAGGGAATAAATTTAATAAAACACATACAAGACTTCTCCACTGGAAACAACACAACACTGCCGAGACAAATTAAAGATTTAAATAAATGAAGATACCATATTCATAGAAATTCTCAATATAGTTATCAATTTTATACAACCTAAATCATAATCACAAAAGGTTTTTTAAATAGAAACTGACTAGCTCTCAATTTTAATTGAAAATACAAAAGACTTAGAATAGCCAAAACAAATTTTGAAAAGAAAGAACAAAGTTGGAATACTTATACTACCTGATTTTAAGCTTATTCTAGAGCTAAAGTAATCAAGACCATACCACATAGGTATAAAGACAAACAGATAAAGGAAAAAGAATTAAAAAGTCCAAAAAATGACCCAAATTTTATGATTATATCATTTTTCACAAAGGTACAAAGCAATGTGGAGTAAAACTAAAATTCTTTTGAATGATGATACTGTAACAACTAAATACCCATATGGAAAATAAAAATAAAGTTTGACTGTACACTATTTTTATAAAAAAAAATCAATTCGAGATGGACCATAGACTTACATGTAAAAGACAACACCATAGACACATGTAAAAGACAACACTGTGAAGGTTCTAGAAGAGAACAGTAGAGAGTATCTTCATGGCACGGAAGTAGACAAAGATTTCTTGGGCAGTATACAAAAACACTAATATTAAAAATATCGATAAAATAGACTTCATCTAAGAACTTCTCATTGAAAGTCACCATTTAAAAAATGCAAAGGCAAGCCACAGAATGAGTGGGAAAAAAATATTACTACACACATATTTGACAAAGGACTTGCATCCAGATTTTTAAAAATTCCTACAACTAATTGATATTGACAAATAACCCAATTTAAAAACAGGTCAACAGTATGAAGAGACAACTCACCAAGTAAGATATATATATATATATATATATATATATATATATATATATATAATCTTTAAATATATATATATTTAAAGATTTTATTTATTTATTTGACAGACAGAGATCACAAGTAGGCAAAGAGGCAGGAGAGAGAGAGGAGGAAGCAGGCTCCCCGCTGAGCAGAGAGCCCAATGGGGCTTGATCCCAAGACCCTGGGATCATGACCCGAGCTGAAGGCAGAGGCTTTAACCCACTGAGTCATCAGGCACCCCATAAGATACATTTCTAGTAAGATATATTTCTAGTAAGATATATATATAGAGAGAGAGAGAGAGAGAGAAAGAGAGCAAGATATATTTCTAGTAAGATATATATTTCTAGATATATTTTTAGTAAGCACAGGAACAGGGGCTTATCACATCACTGGTTATCAGGAAAATGCCAATTAAAGCCCTAAGGAGATACTCTTACTGAACTATTTAGTTAAAAAGATAAGAATTATGCTATGCAGGCAGAACAAGAGCAGTCTCTGCTCATGGAAGGATAAAATGTTATGACCACGGTGGAAAATGGTTAGGCAGTGTCTTTTAAATTAAACATAGAACTACTATATAACTCTGCAATACCACTATATATTTACTAATGAGAAAAAAAAATGTCTACAAAATTCTTATATTACCATGTTCAGTCTAGTTTTACTTAAAACCTGGAAACCCAAATGCCCATCATCTAAAGGAATATGGGTAACGAAAAGTGTGTATGGGGCGCCTGGGTGGCTCAGTGGGTTAAGCCTCTGCCTTTGGCTCAGGTCATGGTATCAGGGCCCTGGGATAGAGCCCCGCATGGGGCTCTCTGCTCAGCAGAGAGCCTGCTTCCCCCACCCCACCCGCCTGCCTCTCTGCCTACTTGTAATCTCTCTGTCAGATAAATAAATAAAATCTTTAAAAAAAAAAATTTTAAAAGAAATGTGTATAATGTGGAATAATTCCAAATATTTGAATACAACTCAGGCATAAAAAATAATGAATTACAGATACATTCAAAACATAGATGAAGGCTCACAAACATGCTGAGCAACGGAAGCCAGTCACCAAGGAGTTCATACTGCATGATTCAGTTAATGTTAACATTCTAGACCAGAGAAAACTCATCTATGGTAAAAAATAATCACAAGAATACTTAGCCTCTGGGAGGTGGGTGTCAACTGAGAAAAAGCATAAAGGAACTTTCATCTCTAATACATAAATCTTACCTTGCAAAAGAACTGTAAACATACTGAAGTCTTATTAATAGTTTGCTTAAGACAAAGATAAGGTTAGCTATTCTTAAATTACTTTCTATGTGCTTTGGAATTGAGTATATGAGTACATATATTTAGGAAAATGGGAGCCAGGCTTCCCATCACTGGAGAAGGAGTTTCCAGTATGGAAATGGAGAAGATCAGAATGAACCATGAAAACACAGAACTGAAATGAAGGATATCAAAATGAGATCACTGTTCACTGTTCACAGTGAGAGACATAAAAACCAATGCAGACATGTGTCCATATAAGCATATGAACACAAGCCGATGTAAATGTGAACATAGGCAAGCATACTTCTTAGCTCTGTACACTAAAGGGGCCTCCAAGCAATGACAGAAAAACTCATGTGGAGCAATGGATCTTTGTTTCTAAATAACACCGTCCATAAAAGGAATTAGAGATCCTTAAAGAAACGGCTGACTGCAGGGTAGGGAAAGGAAGAGACGAGTCTAGAATATTTTGTTGCACCCAAAAGTAAGAAAGTGCTTGAAGGACAGTAACCAGTGAAAGGCCACAGGGGCCAACTCAAAGGGCTCCCAGTGGTCAAATCTGGGACAATTTCACAATTAAATTAATGATGATACTACGGATTTATAGATCATTAAGAATCCATTAATAAATGCAGTGCATGATCCTGGATTGGATTCTGAACCAGGAACAAAAAAAGTCATAAAAGACAATGAGACAACTAATGGAATTTGAATATGATCTGTGGATTAAATAATAATATTGTATCAATGACAGATTCCCTAATTTTAATCACTATCCTATGGTTTAGAAGGGAGTTCTTTTTGTTTTAGGAAATACATGCTAAAGCATATAGGGATAAAGGTGCATGGCTCCAACTTACTCAAGTGGTTCAGAAAAAAATATGCAAATCCCTAAGAATATGCAGTGTGATAGCTAATGGGGAAAAAATGCAAAACACTTGTGGAATCTGAATAAAAGGAATAAAGGAGTTCTTTGCACCATTGTTGCAACTGTTTTTGTGTTTAAGTTTGATATTACAATAAAAGAAGGAAAAAAAAGTCATAGAATGCAATTAGAGTGCCTATTCTCCAGGCTCAGCAGCAAGCACACAAGAGACAATGTTTATTAAAGGCAAGATGTGTAACACCTTTTTTTCTTTTTTTTCCAAAGAAGAAACATAAAAGTTCAAAGAGCATTTTTTTAGCTTAAGATTTCTGTTTTTTCCATTTATTATCAGGTTCCCTTTCATCCAGAAGAAACACCCCATTCTCTCCAGGCCTCAGCAGTCACTCCCTTTAACTCCTATTGCATTTGCACATGGCCTTCATTTGGCCCTTATTACATAAAGTTATTTTGAATTGTTTTTTAATTTTATAGACATATCCCACTTGCCTACCTAGCTTGCAAGCCCTGTGAAGGCAGGAACCACCTGTACCATTCGGTATTTTCAGAGCTGGATTAGTGTCCTAAGCATGCTATAAAGCTCCAGGATGCTACAGCATACTGTAAAATGCTTAATAAGTAGTTGTTGATAGGATTTTACACCTCTAGTTTAACAGAACTCTGTGGAAGGATTTTTATTAAAAATGCTACCTGAAGTTTTCTTCCTGTAATTGTTCTAGCTGTAACTGTGCATGAAAATACTTTTTTGCAACCATTGTATTTGGATCATCAAAAGAGCCATCCAACTGGTCAAGTTTTTCATTCATCATCTCATTTTCAGAAACTAATGAATTCTTTTCATCTTGAAGTGCAGTCACCTAAAAAATAAACAGAAGAATCAATACCAAAAATCCTTGGAGTCCAGAGTTCACATTATAATTGTGACTAAACCGTTAAATTAGTTTGGTCAATCAGACTAGATAATTTTTAAGGATCCTTCCAAATCTGGAATTCTGGGTATAAGAGGTTTGAGTCAAACAAAAAAGAATCAAAATAATTGATTTTTATTACTTTATTAATATATTTATTAATTTATTATTAACTAATACAGAGAAAACAGAGTTAATTCATATAAGGAGAATATTTTCAAAATTATGTGCTTGCCTAGTTTTGGGAAGAATATCAGTCTAAGTCTCTAAAATTATGTACCGATAAACTTCAAAAAATTAATTTGTTCCCATTTTAGTTATAAGTTTGTTATTAGGATGTTGATACCTTCTAAGCCAAAATACACATGTTTATGCACAAAGTTAGTTTAAGTTCATAGTAGAAAATTATCAGTTACATACCATGCCTTCAGGGACAAGCACATTATTTCATTAATGAATCAATAACAAAAAGCTGAATTAAATCCATTTGCATATTAAGACTATTTGCTTACATTTTAAAATGGATAAAAATATGTAATTTTAGAACCACATCAATATCAGTACCTGATACGCTGTTATTTTACTTACATTTTTATGCAACTCCTTTTTCTTTTCCATTTAAAAATGTCTTTAAAAATTTATTGGTAGACTGTAACCCTTTAGAAGACCAATTTATATATGATTTAATTACGATCTGTTTGAAAAAAATGAAACTTTGACCTCTTATGACTTTCAACATATTACTATATAGTCTTGTGGTTATTCTCTTTTCAATAGGTATAACTAAATCAACCCAGTTATGTGAATGAGACTATATACTGACACAGACAACTGGTAATAGAAAATTAAAGTCAAATGATGCCTTTTTAAAAAAAAATTTAATTTTCAGAGTCCATAGTCTCTCATGGTTCACCTCCCCTTCCAATTTCCCCCAACTCCCTTCTCCTCTCTAACCCCCCATGTCCTCCATGCTATTTATTATGCTCCACAAATAAGTGAAACCATATGATAATTGACTCTCTCTGCTTGACTTATTTCACTCAGCATAATCTCTTCCAGTCCCGTCCATGTTGCTACAAAAGTTGGATATTCATCCTTTCTGATGGAGGCATAATACTCCATAGTGTATATGGACCACATCTTCCTTATCCATTTGTCCATTGAAGGGCATCTTGGTTCTTTCCACAGTTTGGTGACCGTGGCCATTGCTGCTATAAACAATGGGGTACAGATGGCCCTTCTTTTTACAATATCTGTATCTTTGGGGTAAATACCCAGGAGTGCAATTGCAGGGTCATAGGGAAGTTCTCTGAAAAACAATCTGAGGAGTCTGAAGTGGTGGGGGGTGGGAGGTTGGGGTACCAGGTGGTAGGTATTATAGAGGGCATGGATTACATGGAGCACTGAGTGTGGTGAAAAAAAATGAATACTGTTATGCTGAAAATCAAAAATAAATAAATAATTTAATTTTATGCTTTTTTCAGTGTTTCAAAATTCATTGTTGATGCACCACACCCAGTGCTCCATGCAATACATGCCCACCATAATACCCAGCACCAGGCTCACCTAATCCCCACCCCTCCCCTCCAAAACCGTCATTTTGTATCTCAGAGTCCACAGTCCCTCATGGTTTGTCTCCCTGTCGGATTTCCCCCAACTCACTTCTCCTCTCCATCTCCCAGTGTCTTCCGTGTTGGTCCTTAGCTCCACAAGTAAGTGAAACCATATGATAATTAACTCTCTCTGCCTGACTTATTTCACTCAGTATAATCTCTTCCAGTCCCATCCATGTTGATACAAAAGTTGGGTATTCACTATTTCTGATGGAGGCATAATACTTCATTGTATATACAGACCACATCTTCTTTATCCATTTGTCCACTGAAGGGCCTCTTGGCTCTTTCCACAGTTTGGCAACGGTGGCCATTGCTGCTATGAACATTGTAGTACAGATGGCCCTTCCGTTTACTACATCTGTATCTTTGGGGTAAATATCCAGCAGTGCAATTGCAGGGTCAAAGGGTAGCTCAATTTTTAATTTCCTTTTTTTTCCTTTTTTTTTTAAATTTATTTTCAGCATAACAGTATTCATTATTTTTGCACCACACCCAGTGTTCCATGCAATCCTGAATAGGGAAGTTCTATTTTTAATTTCTTGAGGAGTCTCCAAAATGTTTTCCAAAAGTAGCTGCACCAACTTGCATTCCCACCAACAGTGTAAGAGGGTTCCCCTTTCTCCACGTCCCCTCCAACACATGTTGTTTACTGTCTTGTTAATTTTGGCCATTCTAATTAGTGTAAAGCGGTATCTCAATGTGGTTTTGATTTGAATTTGCCTGATAGCTAATGATGATGGACATTTTTTCATGTGTCTGTTAGCCATTTGGATGTCTCCTTCGGAGAGTGTCTGTTCATGTCTTCTGCCCATTTTTTGATGTGATTATCTGTTTTGTGTGTGTTGAGTTTGAAGAGCTTTTTATAGATCTTGGATATCAGCCCTTTGTAGTGTCATTTGTAAATATCTTCTTCCATTTCATGGGTTGCCTCTCTGTTTTGTTGACTGTTTCCTTTGCTGTGCAGAAGCTTTTGATCTTAATGAAGTCCTAAAAGTTCATTTTTGTTTTTGTTTCCTTTGTCTTTGGAGACAGGTCTTGAAAGAAGTTGCTGTGGCCGATATCAAAGAGATGATCGCCTATGTTCTCCTCTAGAACTTTGATGGATTCCTGTCTCACATTGAGGCCTTTCATCCATTTAGAGTTTATCTTCATGTATGGTTTACGAGAATGGTTCAGTTTCATTCTTCTACACATAGCTGTCCAATTTTCCCAGCACCATTTATTTTATTTCTTTTTAAAGATTTTATTTATTTATTTGACAGAGAGAAATCACAAGTAGATGGAGAGGCAGGCAGAGAGAGAGAGGGAAGCAGGCTCCCTGCTGAGCAGAGAGCCTGACGCGGGACGCGATCCCAGGACCCTGAGATCATGACCTGAGCCGAAGGCAGCGACTTAACCCACTGAGCCACCCAAGCGCCCCCCAGCACCATTTATTGAAGAGACTTTTTTCCACTGTATATTTTTTCCTGCTTTATCAAAGATTATTTGATGATAGAATTGAGAGTCCATATCTGGGCTCTCTACTCTGTTCCACTGTTAAATGTGTGTTTTTATGTCAGTACCATGCTGTCTTGATGATCACAGCTTTGTAGTAAAGCTTGAAATCAGGCAACATAATGCCCCCAGTTTTGTTTTTCTTTTTCAACATTTCCTTAGCTATCTGGGGTCTCTTCTGGTTCCGTACAAATTTTAGGATTGTTTGTTCCAGCACTTTGAAAAATGCCGGTGCAATTTTGATCAGGATGGCCCTGAAAGTATAGATTGCTCTAGGCAGTATAGACATTTTATTTTAACAATGTTTATTCTTCTGATCCATAAACATGGAATGCTCTTCCATCTCTGTGTGTCTTTTTCAATTTCTTTCATGAGTGTTTTGTAGTTCCTTGAGTACAGATCCTTTACCTCTTCGGTTAGCTTGATTCCCAGGTATCTTATAGTTCTTGGTGCTATAGTAAATGGAATCAATTCTCTAATTTCCCTAATCTATATTTTCATTGCTAGTGTATGAGAAAACAACTGGTTTCTGTACATCGATTTTGTATCCTGCCACATTACTGAATTGCTGTATGAGTTCTAGTAGATTGGGATTGGGGGGTTTTGGGTTTTCCATATAAAGTATCATGTCATCTGCAAAGAGAGAGTTTGAATTCTTCTTTGCCAATTTGAATATCTTTTCTCTCTTTTTGTTGTCTGATTACTGTTGCTAGGACTTCTAGTACTATGTTGAATAAGAGTGGTGAGAGTGGGCATCCTTGTCGTATTCCTGATCTCAAACGGAAGGCTGCCAGCTTTTCCCCATTGAGGAGGATATTCGTTGTGGGTTTTTTCATAGATAGATTTTATGAAGTTGAGGAATGTTCCCTCTATCCCTATACTTCGAAGCGTTTGAATCAGGAACGGATGCTATAGCTTGTCAATGCTTTTTCTGCATCTATTGAGAGGACCATGTGGCTCTTCTCTCTTCTCTTACTGATTTGTTCTATCACAATGATTGATTTGCAAATGTTGAACCACCCTTGCATCCCAGGGATAAATCCCACCTGGTCATGCTGGATAATCTTTTCAATGTACTGTTAGATCCTATTAGCTAGGATCTTGTTGAGAATCTTGGCATCCACATTCATCAGGGATATTAGTCTGAAATTCTCCTTTTTGGTGGGGTCTTTGCCTGGTTTGGGGATCAGAAGAAGCTGGCTACTTAGAAAGTGTCTGGAAGCTTTTCTTCTGTTTCTATTTTTTGAAACAGCTTCAGGAGAATAGGTATTATTTCTTCTTTGAATGTTTGGTAGAATTCCCCAGGGAATCTGTCAGGTCCTGGGCTCTTGTTTGTTGGAAGGTTTCAGATCACTGCTTTAATTTCGTTACTAGATTCAGGTTGTTAATTTCTTCCTGATTCAGTCTGGAAAGTATATAAGTTTATGCATCCATTTTTTCTAGGTTGCTTAACTTACTGGCATATAACTGTTGATAATAATTTCTGATGACTGTCTCTACTTCCTTGGCTTGGTCGTGATCTCTCCCCTTTCATTCACAATTTTATTAACTTGGGTCTTCTCTCTTTTCTTTTTGGATTAGTTTTTCTTTTGGATTCAGTGGTTTATTGAGCTCATTGTCAAAGAATCAGCTTCTAGTTTCGTTGATGTGTTCTACTGTATCGCTAGTTTCTATCTCCTTGATCTCTGCTCTAATCTTGATTATTTCCCTTCTTGTGCATGGGGTTGGCTTAATCTGTTGTTGGTTTTCCAGTTCTTTAAGGTGTAAAGAGAGCTTGTGCACTCTGGATTTTGTTATGTTTTTGAGGGAGGCTTGGATGGCTATGTATTTCCCCCTTAGGACTGCCTTTGCCGTATCCCATAGGTTTTGGACTAAGGTGACTTCATTCTCGTTGGTTTCCATGAATTGTTTAAGTTCTTCTTTGATTTCCTGGTTGATGCAAATATTCTTAAGCAGGGTGGTCTTGAGGTGCCTGGGTGGCTCAGTGGGTTAAGCCACTGCCTTCGGCTCAGGTCAGGATCTCAGGGTCCTGGGATCGAGCCCCACATCGGGCTCTCTGCTCAGTGGGGAGTCTGCTTCCCCCTCTCTGCCTGCCTCTCTGCCTACTTGTGATCTCTCTCTCTGTCAAATAATAAAATCTTAAAAAAGAAGAAGAAGGAGGAGGAGGAGGAGGAGGAGGAGGAGGTGGTCTTTAGCTTCCAAGTGTTTGAATTCCTTCCAAATTTTTTCTTGTGGTTGAGTTCCAGTTTCAAAGCATTGTGGTTTGAGTATATGCAGGGAATAATCTCAGTCTTTTGGTATTAGTTGAGCCCTGATTTGTGACCCAGTATGTGGTCTTCTGGAGAAAGTTCCATGTGAGCTTGAGAAAAATGAGTATCCTGTCTTTAAATACAGTATAGGCAGATTACAGACACTGTCCTCCAAATGAGCAACACAAAGGCTTGGAAAATTGTTTCCAGACAGACTGCAAGAGAAAGAAGCTTCTCTTCCTAAATTTAAGGCATTCATCCATCCTTGCCATGCAAGCAGTTTAGTGACTATTACTTAACATGTACAATCCTAAATGACTGAGATACACAAAAGAATGAAGAGTTTGAACCCTCCATATCTTTATGGTAGAAATGTAAATAATTATGCAACAGAAAATATTCAAGGTGCTTTGATGGGAGCATACCATAACGTGGGGGTGGGACACAAAGAGAAGAGTAGCTCATTCTAGCTGGAGGGAAGACACTGTCACAAAAAGATCAACTAAAGAAAAACAATACCGTCCGTCTTCCAAAATGGGTCAGAACCCTCTAAAGAAGGCAGAGAAACAAGGGCAAATTTAGTTTTCAACACCTGGTGCATAATTAACCTGGTTCCTATCCATGTTTTACAATGCGTGTTCAGAGCTACCTTTAACCACAGACTGAAGGAAGGGGTAGTAAACATGCAAATTCCTTGTGCCACACCATCATGTCTATGCCTAAGAATGTCCAGTGGGGGGTTCTAGACATCTCCTTTAAGAAGCTCCCATGGTTATACTTTCTTTAGGTTCATAGTGTACCCATCTTTATCCCTTCCTGTTGTTGTTTTTTTTTTTTTCCATTTCTTTGTTTCTCTCCTTTTTTGCCATCTCTCACCCTCTCTCTCTTTCTGAGTTATTCAAGAGATAGAAACATTCAAAAAGTTTTAAAAAAAAGTCTCATTTTCTTATATCACCCAGATTTAACTTAATTCTTACATTCCATCTACATAGTTAAGAAGAATGAAATACAAAATTCTATAGCTACAGCTCCCCTTTATCACATTAGAGTCAAACCACTGCCTTGGACAGAACTTATCTTGTACCATGGTGGGCAGGAATATGTCTTCTCTAACTCATCATGAGCAGGAATGACCGGCCACTGCTCCCGCAATAAGTGAAGGATTGCTTCCTATCTCTGCCAGGTGGTAGGAAAAAAGGCTGGGAAAGGCAGAATAAAAGCCACCGGCAAACACATCAGAACTTGCCTGAAGGCCCCATAATAATCCTGACTAGAACAGAACCAGATGGCCAAATCAGAGTTTCTCAAAACTTCACATCAAAATGTCACATGGAGATTTCGCTCTCTTTTTTTAAAGTACACATTATGGGGCCTGCCTCCTCATTTCTTGGATCAGAATTTCACTTGTCCCAATACTTAAAACTGTAATTTGCACAGAACCAACACAGTTCTGTCTTTAAAAGGATTCAATCTTCACCAGATCTTTCACCACAGAAAATCTCCACTTTTGCATTCTTTATTTCGGTTAAAACGTGTGCTACTGAACTGCGTCAACAAGTAGTTTCTTCAAAAAGGGCTCGTGAGGGGCGCCTGGGTGGCTCCGTGGGTTAGGCCGCTGCCTTCGGCTCAGGTCATGATCTCAGGGTCTTGAGATCGAGTCCCACATTGGGCTCTCTGCTCAGCAGGGAGCCTGCTTCCTCCTCTCTCTCTGCCTACTTGTGATCTCTGTCTGTCAAATAAATAAAATCTTTAAAAAAAAAAAAGGGGGGGCTCGTGAGTCTGCATCTGAACTCTGTCCGAGTGCACGGCTGCTTCCCTGCCTAGGCACTCTGCAGATACCATGCTTCCATATTCTGGGATTCAAGTCGTAGGGGAGCCTGATTTTTTCTTTGCGGACAGTGTGCCTTATTAACCTGAGTGACTGGGTACTTGTTTCCCTTTATTCTTGAAGTTCAGTATCTTACCTAGGATAAAGCCTGGTGTTCAACATTATTCACTGATTTGTTTCTACAGATCTACAACTTCTTTTTAAACCTCACTTTGTTGTTCTACCACTTAGTCTATTTTACTGATGTGTTCCTATGAAATTGTTACACAACAGGAAGCAAAGTTTATTTTCTAAGCTTGGCTAAAGTCTTTTACATGCTCTTTAACCTGAAATGTTTGCACCAATGCCATACTTTTATTCTTTTCATCTAAATAATGCTTCACTGGCAGTTAAGACAGCCTATATTTTCAGTGTAGTTGAAGACTTCCTGGACACCCTTTCTACACCCTTCCAGTATATCTTCCCTTCTAAGTTATCGTTGGGACTGTTTTCCCTCCACACCATTCTACAGCCTTGTGAATGGTTAGGAAAGGAGGTGAGTGAGCTGGGGCAATAGGCAGTGCTTTTTTTGTAATACCTGGGCTATGATCTCATGTCGGAGGTTTAAATACCTTCTACCAGGGTGTGAAAAGTGTATCTCATTCCCAAGAAGGCATTTCTTTAGGCCTCAGACCATTCCCCCAATGCAGTATGTAGCTCTAAAGCATTTGTTTTTATCAGGAGTCAGTCTGGGTGGCTCAGTCAGTTAAGCATCTGTCTTAGGTTCAGGTCATGATCCTGGGGTCCTGGGATCGAGCCCCACATCAGGGTCCCTGCTCAGCAGAGAGCATGCTTCTCCCTCTCCCTTGCCTGCCACTCTCCCTGCTTGTGATCTCTTTTCTGTGTCAATAAATAAAATCTTAAAAAAAAAAAATTTTTTTTTAAAAAGGGAGTCCGGTCCCCTAAGCTCTTAGTCACTCCTCCTCAGTCCAGTGAAAGAAAACTGGAAGAAGCAAAGGGTGGCTTCCCTCCTGACTGGGTAGACTGCAGTGAGAAGTATCAAGATTTCTGTGGACCCCCCACTCCCACATGGGCTAGGAATAAAGGTGGTGAGATCGAGCCCCATGTTGCTCTGTGAGGAGTCTGAGATTCTCTCCTCCTCCCTCTGCCCCTTCCCCTACTCATGCTATCTCTCTCAAAAATAAATAAATAAAATCTTCAACATTAGCTTTGTTCAAACACAGGACTGTTGTTGTTTTTTTTTAAGTTAAGGTTGAAAAGACCAGGATTCCAGCGCTGTCACTGCCTTAAATAGCTGAGTCATTTAGACCCGCACCTCTTCTCTTCTCCTTCTTTGCAAGCCCTTAAGGATTAGAAATATTACTCAGCCCTATCATTATAGATATTTATCTCATCAAGCAAGGATAATACTACTACAACCCTTGTTCCTTGTCTTCATCCTTTGCAGAGAGTAAATTATTTATGTAACTCAGTATTTGAACAAAAACATGCAATTTACATACAGCATATTATGATGGTACAGCTACCCTTTTGCATAATTTTTCAAGACTTACTGTATAACTTTTGCATATGCATTTTCATTTAACAATAACAATACATGCAAACACACATAGCACTTACATGTGTCAGGTCCTGCTCTAAGGGCTTGACATATATTAACTCATTTAATCCTCATAATCACGCTGGAGATATATACTATCATCATATTATTTCTCAAAAGAGAAAACTAAACTATAAAGAAATTAAGTAATTTGCCCGAGAGGACACAATCAGCTAGTAGCACAGCCTGGTCTGAGTGGGCTGGTTTAACAATCTACCCCACTACTAACTACTGTCTCTCATAGTAAGTTTATTTTGCCAACACATATGTGCATTTGAACTCAAGAATTATATACACATGTTCAGATACATGCATGTTAGCAAAACTTAGCTGGTACTCCCATTTACGGAGGGGGGAGAGTCCAAGCACTTTTAAATATTTCCATAAATGACCTCCCTTATATATTCACATTCTCTGCAGTTGGTATGTTAATTTCTTTTTTTTACGAAAGAATCTAAAGACTCATCTAAATACCTGAAATCTACAATTAAAACGATTCTCTCAAAGGAGTAAAGTTAGCAATTTTCAACTCTTAGAGAAAAATAATTATGAAATTCATACTTGAATATTCAAACCTGTAACAAATACTTTAAATTTGCCCTCCATGAAATGAAACCCAACCTCCAAAACACATTACCAGTGAATTATTTACAATACAACCTTTGTAAAGAGGACTTTTTTCTCAGACTGGTTCTTTTCCGCACCTGCATATCTAGTTCTTGGCATCTTTGCCTCAGTTCTTCTTTTTCTGCTAGTGCTTCTTGAAGTTCTTCCAATGCCCTTTTAAGCTGAAACACAAAATGTCCTGATTCTTAATAAGACGTGTTTTGACACAAATTGGAAAATAGACTATATTAAACATGGTTATGAAAATGTATTAGCAAGTCTCCATTTGAAACTTTCTAGGGTTACCAAGCCAATTATACAATATAGGAAAAGGACTGAGCACAGTGTCTCTGGCACATAGGGACACTCAATAAATAACTGACTACTCAGGGTCGGCAGGAAGATTTTAAGGTAGTTGCCTTATGCAAATAGACAGCTGTGTGAAATAGCTGTTTGGGTAACGGGAGAAGGTGTTGATTAGTACAGAACAATGATGAAGGGCTAACTGTGGATGGAAATCATGCATTTATATTCAAACAAATGGCTGTGCTTTTCTCAACAGTGCTCAACTGTATGGATGTAGCAGTAAAGAAGGTATTCATTATAGTTTTGATTTGCATCTCCCTGATGATCAGTGATGTTGAACATCTTCTCATGTGTCTGCTGGGCATCTGCATGTCTTCTTTGGAAAAATATCTATTCATGTCTTATGCTCATTTTTTAATTGGATTATTTGTTCTTTGAATTTTATAAGTTAACTATAGAGAACAAGCTGATGGTTACCAGAAGGGAAAAGGGCTGGGGGATGGGTGAAACAGGCCATGGGGAGTAAGGAGGGCACTTGTCATGATGAGCAACGGGTAGTGTATCAAACTGCTGAATCACTATACTGTACACCTGAGACCAATATTACATAGTATGTTAACTAACTGGACTTTACATAAAAACTTTTTAAAAATTCACCTATTAACAAGTAAGTCTCAATGTTGTTTTTCTGTCAATAATATTCACACAGTCTCATTAATGTTTAAGGCCACAGTCCCACAGAAATAAAATTTTATGTAAATCTTAATGAAAAAAAAATTTTCAATGTGCATTTTTTAAAAACTGAAATATCATTAACATACAGTATCATATTAGTTTCAAGTATACAACATAATGACTCAATAACAACAATGAAACGATGCTCAGATGCCATGAAATAGGTGGCAAAGCCTGAACTATGTTGGGTGCTATCAGGCCCAAGGGCCTCTTCCAACCCTTGTCAAAGGAAGTGCTAACCTCCTCCCCTTTCACAGAACACTCCTTATGAAATCTTTAAACCACAGCATATTAGAGGATATTGTTTAATTTCATCACAAAAAAATTTAGAAAAACACAGTATGTTTAAATTCAAGTAAAAATTTCATAGAAAAAGTTTTGATGTATTTCATGAGAGAGAAGTGATACTCATGAAAAACAGATGTTCAAAAATATAACAGAAATAGCACTAGATGCATTTCCCTGTCATTATACCTTTCCCCTACAACCCAGGTTGGGTTACATTTCAGAGTAGAGTGCCTTCTGCCCAGGTGAAACAGGCACGCCATAGAACCAGGGAAAAGAGAGCTGTTTCTTCAACAAGGCAAAAATATATTAACTTATTAGATAAATTAGAAATCAGCAGAATTTTTCCATTGTCTACTATTAACAGTGTAACCATCTAGAATGAGCCACATATGTATTACAAGTTTCAGAAGAAAAGTTCAATGTCACTCAGTTCTTTGAACATGAGCATAAAAAATTCTGGAGACCAACACTACTTGCAGTCATGAAGGAATGCATAATAATATTCAGCTGAGATATTACAGAATAAACAACCTAAATTTCATGGAGAAAAATATTCTTGTAAATGTTCTCCAATGAAAGCCTTATGATACTAATTGGCCAAGCAACTGTATGACTGTTTTCAACATTTTCCCCAGTTACTGAGATACTCACCTGTTGCTCTAATTCTCCAACAGCATCATTTGTAGGAGAGCTCAATATTTCTTTACTCATCAACTAGGAAATTAAAATAGTAAACTTAAGTACAATAAAGAGATGTTATGAAGTAAAAATAGGCTTACTTGAAAGGAGAGTAAGATGTTTTACAGTTAGTTTTCCTTTGTCATAATTTGATGAACCTTACAATATTATTCAAATAAAAATTTTATTAGAGGCTTAAGCTAAATAACACAATGTTCAACCATTACATCAGTGAGAACATCAGAAGTAAAGTGTACTTGAAATACAGAAATATATTTAAAATACCTATATACTGAAAAATTACAATCTAAGTTCTAAAAGATGAACTACTAAATAAAAATTGATAAATAATAATAATAATAAAGATTCTTCCATAAAATAACACTTTTAAAATACTGCCTTTAAATTAGTGATATGGTAAAATTCCTAATCTGAGAAGTCATTTTTAAAGTAGGAATTACAGGGCATCTGGGTGGCTCAGTGGGTTAAAGCCTCTGCTTTTGGCTCAGGTCATGGTCCCAGGGTGCTGGGATGGAGCCCCACATCAGTCTCTCTGCTCAGCAGGGAGCCTGCTTTCCCTACCCTCTCTGCCTGCCTGTGATCTCTGTCTGTCAAATAAATAAATAAAATCTTTAAAAAAAAATAAAGTAGGAATTACAATTATATGAGAAAAATGGAGCCTATAAAAAATAACATTTTTGCACCTGAAAGGCAAATTTATGGCTGTGATGCTTTAAATTCAAGCCAACAATGCAAACTCAGAGCACACAAACTAACTTCCTCTGAGATCTCCCTCCAAACCATGCCCCTGCCAAACTATGCTTGCCCTCCCTAATCCCTAGGTTTCTTCTGCATTCCACATCACTCACTCTGTTAAGAATTAACATGTACCATGTGAATTCTGAATCCTTCTGGATGACTTTATACAACTGGACTGCCTTGAACCCAGGCTACCTGGCTTCCAGACATATCACCCACCATTATTTGCTCCCAGTACTAACGTTCTGAAAATGAACACAAGATATATTTACACACATGCTTTACCATTTTGAGAAAAACTGTTCTCATTGGCAGGGAAAAAAGAAGAAATAAAAATTCTGTTCTGGTTAGAGGTTGTTTATCCTGCTTAGGTGAAGTTATCTAAGGGAACCTGACATTATAATCTTTTAAAATACAGAAGAACTAAAATTGTGCTTGAAGTCTTTTTAAGATATTCTGGGTAAAGAAAAGAAGGGAAGACACACTAGCTTAAGATAAGTAAACCTGCTGCAAAGGGCAAGTTTGTACAAATAAAGAAAAACATACATCCATAAGATTTTATGTGAAAAATTTTGTGTCATTTGGTTAAGGATTTTCATATATATGTAAACAAAATAAAAACTTACCTCTTGAATAGCAGTCATGACCACATGTTGAACAGATTCTTCCAGTGTCATTATATTTTGAATATGTTCTGTGATTCAAAAACAAACAAACAAATCTGATAAAAATCTACTCTTTACCCATGGAACTTTAGTCATTCAATTAACAGCATAAAAGTTCATTTATTATACACACTTCTTTATGCAAGTATTTTTCCACAAGAAATAGGTCCATTAAAATCAGATAATCAGAACTAAAAATATTCATATTTTTAAACATTTTATTTTTCATAAAGAAGAAACCTCTAATTTTCTTATAAGAGAAAGAGAAGAAATTATAATCTTAAAACAATTATGAGAATTTCCTCCCTGTTGTTATATATTCACTATTACAGGATGAATCCATACATATTAAGTGAATTCCTAAATCTTCGGCCTAGAAAGTTACATTTTATCACCTACTTAGTTCATTTCAGGAAGGCTTTTAAAGAAGGGACTTATATAACCTCCTTAAACGCATGCTCATATTCATCAAGCCTCATCTATGCCTTACCACACACAGGCAGTAAGATGATTCTGTCCCAATAAGAGATGAGAAACCATTTCTTATTTGAACCATATTCAAAAATATGAAAAAAAGTTTCATATTTTTGCATATTTCATATATTTGCATAATCCACTACAATTACGTTCTCTAGCTAAAACAATTTCCAAAAAATTCCCAATTTAAAAAAAAAAGCTTACTATTTTCAAATGCTTTTATTGTTTTAATAATTCTTCTGGAAAACTTCTGAAAGTTCTTGTCTTTCTTTTATTTGTAAAGCCAAGAACCGGACAAAGATTCTGATAGATTCTGGTATGCACCTGATCACTAAGTAGGGAGTGGTTGGGAAAGGGGAAGAATTAAGTAGAGAAAGGACAGAGATGCAATTGTTTCCTTTAACTGGATTTTCTGGAAAATGGAGTGTTTCAAGCCTTCTAAAACCTTCAAAAAAATTATTTTTTCCCCCACCAAGATAAACCAGGTACTACTAGCCAAACAAATTCATTCTTTCAAAACTGAGATTGCTGCTATACCTTGGAATCATTTTGAACTCAAATTTCCCTACAATGTATAAAGGTGTGTTAAAAGAACACACATACGGGCGCCTGGGTGGCTCAGTGGGTTAAGCCGCTGCCTTCGGCTCAGGTCATGATCTCAGGGTCCTGGGATCGAGTCCCGCATTGGGCTCTCTGCTCAGCAGGGAGCCTGCTTCCTCCTTTCTCTCTGCCTGCCTCTCTGCCTACTTGTGTTCTGTCAAATAAATAAAATAAATAAATAAATAAATAAATAAATAAAATAAAAAAAGAACACACATACAAGGAGACTAAACAATAGCTATTCAACTATCAATGGGTTAACAAAGAAATCAGAGGAAATTAAAAAAAAAAATACATGGACACACAATGGTAACCAAAACACTACAGTCCAAAATCTTTGGAATACAGTGAAAGCAGTTGTAAGACGGAAGTTTATAGTGAAACAGGCACATCTCAAGAAACAAGTCTCAAGCAACGTAACCATATACCGAAAGAAACTAGGAAAGGAAGAGTAAACAAAAGCCAAAGATAGTTGAAGAAAGGAAATAATAAAGATTAGAGTGAAAAAAAAAATGACACTAAAAAACCATAGAAATAATCAATGAAACCATAAGATGATTTAAAAACATAAAACTGAGAAGCCTTTAACCAGTTTCATCAAGAAAAACAGAGTCAACTCAAATAAATAAAATCAGAAATGGGCCACCTGGGTGGCTCAGTTGGTTAAGCAACTGCCTTCAGCTCAGGTCATGATCCCAGAGTCACAGGATCGAGTCCCACATCGGGCTCCCAGCTCCATGGGGAGTCTGCTTCTCCCTCTGACCTTCTCCTCTCTCATTCTCTCTCTCTCTTTCTAATAAATAAATAAAAATCTTTTAAAAATTTTTAAAAATCAGAAACAAAGGAGGAGAAACAGTAACTGACAACCACAGAAATACAAAGAATTACAAGAGAATATTTTGAAAAACTATATGCTAATATATTAGACAACTTGTAAGAAATGAATGGATAAATTCCTAGAAACATACAATTTTTCAAAATGTAATCAGGAAGAAATAAAAAAATTTAAACAGACCTATTCTAAGTACTGAAACTGAATCAGTAATTAAAAAAAAAAAAATAACTCCCAATAAACAAACATCCAAAACCAGCTGGCTTCACAGGTAAATTCTACCAAACATTTAAAGAGTAGTTAATACCTATTCTTATCAAACTATTCCAAAAAAATAGGAGGAAAACTTCCAAATTCATTCTATGAGGCCAGCATGACCTTGATATCAAAACCAGACAGAGACACTACAAAAAAAGAAAATTAGAGGTCAATATCTCCGATGATCATAGATGCAAAAATTCTCAACAAAATATTAGCAAACCACAGCAATGGCCACAATCACCAAACCGTGGAAAGAACCAAGATGCCCTTCAACGGACGAATGGATAAGGAAGATGTGGTCCATATACACTATGGAGTATTATGCCTCCATTAGAAAGGATGAATACCCAACTTTTGTAGCAAAATGGACAGAACTGGAAGAGATTATGCTGAGTGAAATAAGTAAAGCAGAGAGAATCAATTATCATATGGTTTCACTTATTTGGGGAGCATAACAAATAACATGGAGGACACGGGGAGATGGAGAAGAGAAGGGCGTTGAGGGAAATCGGAAGGGGAGGTGAACCATGAGAGACTATGGACTCTGAAAAACAACCTGAGGGTTTTGAAGGGGTGGGGGGGTGGGAGGTCGGGGTACCAGGTGGTGGGTATTAAGGAGGGCATGGATTGCATGGGGCACTGGGTGTGGTGCAAAAACAATGAAAAAACAATGAATACTGTTATGCTGAAAAGAAGTTAAAAAAAAAAAAGAATACGCAAAAAAAAATTAGCAAACCACATTCAGTAACACATAAAAAGGAACATTCACCATGATTAAGTGAGCTTTATTCCAGGCACCCAAAGGTGGTTCAGTATTCACAAATCAATGTGATACATCATATCAACAAGAGGAAGGATAAAAACCATGTGATCATCTCAATAGATGTAGAAAATCATTTGACAAAGTATAATACTCACTCATGATAAAAACCCTCAACAAAGTAGGTTTAGAGAGAACGTATCACAACATAATAAAGGACATATCTAAAAATCCCACAGGTAACATCATGCTTAATGGTAAAACAATGAAAGTTTTTCCTCACGATCAATATCAAGATAAGGATTTCCATTCTCACTACTTTTATTTGACATAGTACTGGAAGTCCTCACTGCAACAAGCAGACAAGAAAGGAAATAAAAAGCACCTAAAGTGGTAAAGAAGAAGTTAAACTGTTACTATTTGCAGATGACATGCTACTATATATAGAAAACACTAATGATTCTACCAAAAAACTATCAGAATAAATAAATTCAGTAAAGTTGCAGGATACAAAATTAATATATAGAAATCTGTTTTGTTTCTATATACTAATAATGAAGTAGCAGGAACAGATATTAAGAAAATCCCACTTACAACTACACCAAAATAAAATACCTAGGAAAAAATTTAACCAAGGAAGTGAAAGACTTATATTCTGAAATCTTTAAAAAATTGATGAAAGAAGGGAGGAGTCAAGATGGCGGAGAAGTAGCAAGCTGAGACTGCTTCAGCTAGCCGGAGATCAGCTAGATACCTTATCTAAAGATTGCAAACACCTGAAAATCCATCGGCAGATCGAAGAGAAGAAAAACAGCAATTCTGGAAACAGAAAAACAACCACTTTCTGAAAGGTAGGACCAGCGGAGAAGTGAATCCAAAGCGACGGGAAGATAGACCCCGGGGGGAAGGGCCGGCTCCCGGCAAGCGGCGGAGCAACCGTGCACAAAATCAGGACTTTTAAAAGTCTGTTCCGCTGAGGGACATCGCTCCAGAGGCTAAACCGGGGCGAAGCCCACGCGGGGTCAGCGTGGCCTCAGGTCCCGCAGGGTCACAGAAGGATCGGGGGTGTCTGAGTGTCGCAGAGCTTGCGGGTATTGGAACGGGAAAGCCAGCTACAGAGACAGAGCCCACAGTAAGCTCGCAGCTCGGTGTTACCTTGAACCGGTCGCAGGCTCGGTGAGCTCGGAGCGCGGCCGGAGGTCAGGCAGACGGGAGTAACTGGGCGCTGTACTCTGAGGGCGCACTGAGGAGTGGGGCCCTGGGCTCTCGGCTCCTCCGGGCCGGAGACCAGGAGGCCGCCATTTGTATTCCCGTCCTCTGGAACTCTACGGAAAGAGCTCAGGGAACAAAAGCTCCTGAAAGCAAACCTGAGCGGATTACTCACCCCAGCCCCGGGTAAGGGCGGTGTAATTCCGCCTGGGGCAAAGACACTTGAGAATCACTACAACAGGCCCCTCCCCCAGAAGATCAACAAGAAATCCAGCCGAGACCAAGTTCACCTACCAAGGAGTGCGGTTTCAATACCAAGGAGAGCAGCACAATTCCAGAGGAGGAGAAAGCCAAGCACGGAACTCATGGCTTTTTTCCTGTGATTTTTTTTAGTCTTGCAGTTAATTTAATTTTTTCTTTTTCATTTTTTTTTTCTCGCCTTCGGGTAAATTTTTTTTTTTTTTTAACTGTTACCTTTTTCTTTTTTAACGATTTTTTACTAGTTTATCTAATATATATATATATATTTTTTACATTTTTCTTAGGTGTTTTCTTTTTTTAAAATTCTTTTCTTTTCTTTTCTTTTTTCTTTTTTTTTTTTTTTCTTTTTTCTCTCTTCCTTTTTGAACCTCTTTTTATCCCCTTTCTCCCCACTCACGATTTTCGATCTCTTCTAATTTGGTTAAAGCATGTTTTCCTGGGGTTGTTGCCACCCTTTTAGTATTTTACTTGCCCCTTCATTTACTCTTATCTGGACAAAATGACAAGACGTAAAAATTCAACACAAAAAAAAGAACAAGAGGCAGTACCGAAGGCTAGGGACCTAATCAATACAGACATCGGTAATATGTCAGATCTAGAGTTCAGAATGACAATTCTCAAGGTTCTAGCCGGGCTCGAAAAAGGCATGGAAGATATTAGAGAAACCCTCTCGAGAGATATAAAAGCCCTCTCTGGAGAAATAAAAGAACTAAAATCTAACCAAGTTGAAATCAAAAAAGCTATTAATGAGGTGCAATCAAAAATGGAGGCTCTCACTGCTAGGATAAATGAGGCAGAAGAAAGAATCAGTGATATAGAAGACCAAATGACAGAGAATAAAGAAGCTGAGCAAAAGAGGGACAAACAGCTACTGGACCACGAGGGGAGAATTCGAGAGATAAGTGACACCATAAGACGAAACAACATTAGAATAATTGGGATTCCAGAAGAAGAAGAAAGTGAGAGGGGAGCAGAAGGTATACTGGAGAGAATTATTGGGGAGAATTTCCCCAATATGGCAAAGGGAACGAGCATCAAAATTCAGGAGGTTCAGAGAATGCCCCTCAAAATCAATAAGAATAGGCCCACACCACGTCACCTAATAGTAAAATTTACAAGTCTCAATGACAAAGAGAAAATCCTGAAAGCAGCCCGGGAAAAGAAGTCTGTAACATACAATGGTAAAAATATTAGACTGGCAGCTGACTTATCCACAGAGACCTGGCAGGCCAGAAAGAGCTGGCATGATATTTTCAGAGCACTAAACGAGAAAAACATGCAGCCAAGAATACTATATCCAGCTAGGCTATCATTGAAAATAGAAGGAGAGATTAAAAGCTTCCAGGACAAACAAAAACTGAAAGAATTCGCAAATACCAAACCAGCTCTACAGGAAATCTTGAAAGGGGTCCTCTAAGCAAAGAGAGAGCCTACAAGTGGTAGATCAGAAAGGAACAGAGACCATATACAGTAACAGTCACCTTACAGGCAATACAATGGCACTAAATTCATATCTCTCAATAGTTACCCTGAATGTGAATGGGCTAAATGCCCCTGTCAAAAGACACAGGGTATCAGAATGGATAAAAAAACAAAACCCATCTATATGTTGCCTCCAAGAAACACATTTTAAGCCCGAAGACACCTCCAGATTTAAAGTGAGGGGGTGGAAAAGAATTTACCCTGCTAATGGACATCAGAAGAAAGCAGGAGTGGCAATCCTTATATCAGATCAATTAGATTTTAAGCCAAAGACTATAATAAGAGATGAGGAAGGACACTATATCACACTCAAAGGGTCTGTCCAACAAGAAGATTTAACAATTTTAAATATCTATGCCCCCAATGTGGGAGCAGCCAACTATATAAACCAATTAATAACAAAATCAAAGAAACACATCAACAATAATACAATGATAGTAGGGGACTTTAACACTCCCCTCACTGAAATGGACAGGTCATCCAAGCAAAAGATCAGCAAGGAAATAAAGGCCTTAAACGACACACTGGACCAGATGGACATCACAGATATATTCAGAACATTTCACCCCAAAGCAACAGAATACACATTCTTCTCTAGTGCACATGGAACATTCTCCAGAATAGATCACATCCTCGGTCCTAAATCAGGACTCAACCGGTATCAAAAGATTGGGATCATTCCCTGCATATTTTCAGACCACAATGCTCTAAAGCTAGAACTCAACCACAAAAGGAAGTTTGGAAAGAACCCAAATACATGGAGACTAAACAGTATCCTTCTAAAGAATGAATGGGTCAACCGGGAAATTAAAGAAGAATTGAAAAAAATCATGGAAACAAATGATAATGAAAATACAACGGTTCAAAATCTGTGGGACACAACAAAGGCAGTCCTGAGAGGAAAATATATAGCGCTACAAGCCTTTCTCAAGAAACAAGAAAGGTCTCAGGTACACAACCTAACCCTACACCTAAAGGAGCTGGAGAAAGAACAAGAAAGAAACCCTAAGCTCAGCAGGAGAAGAGAAATCATAAAGATCAGAGCAGAAATCAATGAAATAGAAACCAAAAAAACAATAGAACAAATCAACGAAACTAGGAGCTGGTTCTTTGAAAGAATTAATAAAATTGATAAACCCCTGGCCCGACTTATCAAAAAGAAAAGAGAAAGGACCCAAATAAATAAAATCATGAATGAAAGAGGAGAGATCACAACTAACACCAAAGAAATACAAACTATTATAAGAACATACTATGAGCAACTCTACGGCAATAAATTTGACAATCTGGAAGAAATGGATGCATTCCTAGAAACATATAAACTACAACAACTGAGCCAGGAAGAAATAGAAAGCCTGAACAGACCCATAACCAGTAAGGAGATTGAAACAGTCATTAAAAATCTCCAAACAAACAAAAGCCCAGGGCCAGACGGCTTCCCGGGGGAATTCTACCAAACATTTAAAGAAGAACTAATTCCTATTCTCCTAAAACTGTTCCAAAAAATAGAAATGGAAGGAAAACTTCCAAACTCATTTTATGAGGCCAGCATCACCTTGATCCCAAAACCAGACAAGGATCCCACCAAAAAAGAGAGCTATAGACCGATATCCTTGATGAACACAGATGCGAAAATACTCAACAAAATACTAGCCAATAGGATTCAACAGTACATTAAAAAGATTATTCACCACGACCAAGTGGGATTTATTCCAGGGCTGCAAGGTTGGTTCAACATCCGCAAATCAGTCAATGTGATACAACACATCAATAAAAGTAAGAACAAGAACCATATGATACTCTCAATAGATGCTGAAAAAGCATTTGACAAAGTACAACATCCCTTCCTGATCAAAACTCTTCAAAGTGTAGGGATAGAGGGCACATACCTCAATATCATCAAAGCCATCTATGAAAAACCCACCGCAAATATCATTCTCAATGGAGAAAAACTGAAAGCTTTTCCACTAAGGTCAGGAACACGGCAGGGATGTCCATTATCACCACTGCTATTCAACATCGTACTAGAGGTCCTAGCCTCAGCAATCAGACAACAAAAGGAAATTAAAGGCATCCAAATCGGCAAAGAAGAAGTCAAATTATCACTCTTCGCAGATGATATGATACTATATGTGGAAAACCCAAAAGACTGTACTCCAAAACTGCTAGAACTTATACAGGAATTCAGTAAAGTGTCAGGATATAAAATCAATGCACAGAAATCAGTTGCATTTCTCTACACCAACAGCAAGACAGAAGAAAGAGATATTAAGGAGTCAATCCCATTTACAATTGCATCCAAAACCATAAGATACCTAGGAATAAACCTAACCAAAGAGACACAGAATCTATACTCAGAAAACTATAAAGTACTCATGAAAGAAATTGAGGAAGACACAAAGAAATGGAAAAATGTTCCATGCTCCTGGATTGGAAGAATAAATATTGTGAAAATGTCTATGCTACCTAAAGCAATCTACACATTTAATGCAATTCCTATCAAAGTGCCATCCATCTTTTTCAAAGAAATGGAACAAATAATGCTAAAATTTATATGGAACCAGACAAGACCTCGAATAGCCAAAGGGATATTGAAAAAGAAAGCCAATGTTGGTGGCATCACAATTCCGGACTTCAGGCTCTATTACAAAGCTGTCATCATCAAGACAGCATGGTACTGGCACAAAAACAGACACATAGATCAATGGAACAGAATAGAGAGCCCAGAAATAGACCCTCAAATCTATGGTCAACTAATCTTCGACAAAGCAGGAAAGAATGTCCAATGGAAAAAAGACAGCCTTTTCAATAAATGGTGCTGGGAAAATTGGACAGCCACATGCAGAAAAATGAAATTGGACCATTTCCTTACACCACACACAAAAATAGACTCAAAATGAATGAAGGACCTCAATGTACGAAAGGAATCCATCAAAATCCTTGAGGAGAACACGGGCAGCAACCTCTTCGACCTCTGCCGCAGCAACATCTTCCTAGGAACAACGCAAAAGGCAAGGGAAGCAAGGGAAAAAATGAACTACTGGGATTTCATCAAGATCAAAAGCTTTTGCACAGCAAAGGAAACAGTTAACAAAATCAAAAGACAACTGACAGAATGGGAGAAGATATTTGCAAACGACATATCAGATAAAGGACTAGTGTCCAGAATCTATAAAGAACTTAGCAAACTCAACACCCAAAGAACAAATAATCCAATCAAGAAATGGGCAGAAGACATGAACAGACATTTCTGCAAAGAAGACATCCAGATGGCCAACAGACACATGAAAAAGTGCTCCATATCACTCGGCATCAGGGAAATACAAATCAAAACCACAATGAGATATCACCTCACACCAGTCAGAATGGCTAAAATCAACAAGTCAGGAAATGACAGATGCTGGCGAGGATGCGGAGAAAGGGGAACCCTCCTACACTGTTGGTGGGAATGCAAGCTGGTGCAGCCACTCTGGAAAACAGCATGGAGGTTCCTCAAAATGTTGAAAATAGAACTGCCCTATGACCCAGCAATTGCACTATTGGGTATTTACCCTAAAGATACAAATGTAGTGATCCAAAGGGGCACATGCACCCGAATGTTTATAGCAGCAATGTCCACAATAGCCAAACTATGGAAAGAACCTAGATGTCCATCAACAGATGAATGGATCAAGAAGATGTGGTATATATACACAATGGAATACTATGCAGCCATCAAAAGAAATGAAATATTGCCATTTGCGACAACGTGGATGGAACTAGAGCGCATCATGCTTAGCGAAATAAGTCAAGCAGAGAAAGACAACTATCATATGATCTCCCTGATATGAGGAAGTGGTGATACAACATGGAAGCTTAAGTGGGTAGAAGAAGAATAAATGAAACAAGATGGGATTGGGAGGGAGACAAACCATAAGTGACTCTTAATCTCACAAAACAAACTGAGGGTTGCCGGGGGGAGGGGGTTTGCGAGAAGGGGGTGGGATTATGGACATTGGGGAGGGTATGTGATTTGGTGAGTGCTGTGAAGTGTGTAAACCTGTTGATTCACAGACCTGTACCCCTGGGGATAAAAATATATGTTTATCAAAAATAAAAAATTAAAAAAAAAAAAAATTGATGAAAGAAATTGAAGATGACACAAACCAATAGAAAGATATACCATACTCACAGACCTAAAGAATACTGTTAAAATGACCATAATACCCAAAGCCATCTACAGATTCATTGCAATCCCTATCAAAATACCAACAGCATTTTTCACACAAACAAATAACCCTAAAACTCTATGGAGTCACTAGAAACCTTGAATATCCAACGAAATCTTGAGAAAAAACAAGGCTGGAGGTATCAGAATCCCAGATTTCAAGACATACTACAAAGATGTAATCAAAATAGTCTGGTACTGGCTTAACAACAGACACATAGATCAATGGAAAAGGATACAGAGCCTAGAAATAAATCCACACCTATATGGCCAATTAATCTATGACAAAGGAGGCAAGAATATACAATGGAGTAAAGACAGTTTCTTCAATAAGTGATGCTGGGAAAACTAGACAGCTACATGTGAAATAATTAAAGTGGACCCCTTTCTTACACCATACACAAAAAAAAACTCAAAATGGATTGAAGACCTAAAACCATAAAATTCCTAACAGAACACATAGGCTGTAATCTCTTGGACTTAGCAACATATTTATGGATATGTCTCCTCAACCAACGGAAAGATAAGCAAAAACAAACTACTGGGACTGTACAAAAACAAAAGCATTTCCATAGCAAAGGAAACCATCAACAAAACGAAAAGGCAACCTACTAAACAGCAGAAGATATTTTTAAATGATGTATCCAATAAGGTGTTAATATAAAAAATATGCAAAAAACCACTACAACTCAACACCAAAAGTACAAACATTCTCATTAAAGAATGAGCAGAGGGCCTGAACACTCTTCCAGAAAATAAATACAAATGGCCATCAGATACATGAAAAGATGATTAACAACACTAGTCATCACAGAAATGTAAATCAAAACCACAATGACATACTACCTCACAACAGTCAGAATGGCTAAAATAAAAAACACAAGAAACAAGTGTTGGTGAGGATGTGGAGAAAAAGGAGCACTCGTGTACTACTGATAGGAATATAAATTGGTGCAATCACTGTGGATGACAGTATGGAGGTTTCTCAAAAACAAAGAGATATCCCATATGATCCAGTAATTCCACTGTTGGGCATTTACCCAAAGAAAACCAAAACACTAAATCAAAAAGATATATGCACCCCTATGTTTACTGCAGCATTATTTATAATAGCCAAGATATGAAAGCAACCCAAATGTCTGTCAATAGGTGAATGAATAGAGAAGATGTAGTACACACACACACACACACACACAGTGGAGTATTACTCAGTCTTAAAAGAAGAATGAGATCTGGCATTTTCAATCACATGGATGGATCCAAAATGTTTAATGGTAAGTGAGGTAAGTCAAATAAAGACAAATACCAAATGATTTCACTTACATGTGAAATCTAAAATAAAACAAAATAGAACAGAACAGAACAAAACAAACGAACTCCTAAACACAGAGCTAGCTGATGGTTGTCAGAGAAGGGGTGAGTGAGAGGATGGGTTAAACAGATAGAAGGGATTAAAAGGTACAAATTCCCACTCATAAAATAAATGAGTCACAGTGATAAAAAGTAGAGTGTAGGGAATATATTAAATAATATTGCAATAACATTGTGTGGTGATAGATGGTAACTAAACTTATCTTGGTGAGCTCTGAGTAATGTACAGAATTGTCAAAATCAATTTACTATGTACCTGAAACTAACGAATGTCAATTATACGTCAATAAAAATAAAAAATAAAATTAAAATAAAATGAAGCAAAAATGTTATAAATAACCAGTAACTGAAATAGAAATGAAGCATTAATTAAATAAAAAATAAGAAGGATAAGAACAGAAAAATTCTAGATTTATAAATTAATTGCTATTTGTCAATATGTAATTAAACATTTATGGATGTTTACCATGAGCAAATTCTTCTTATTTTGTGGGGAAAAACCCAATATATAGATCTTTGACACTATCTCTAAGTGAAAAATAAACGCCTAACGAAAAACACCTGCCCTAGGAAAAAAAATAGCTAGCTGATGATAGAGATGGACTAATACCAAAGTTTTCTGATACTCAGTCCTTGTTCTTTTTTATCAATAAGAAATTAATTTCATACAATTTCTTTTTCTCTGTCCTAAATTTGTTCTTACTGAATTTAACCGGTCTCATATTCTTACTTCATTAGTTAGATAAGACTGAATTTGTCTTCTAAGGTCCTGGTTTAAAGTACTATACAAACTTAAGTACCCAACATATTCTTATAAAGGTGATGTACTAAGACCAGGTTTGGACGAATCACATAAAAAACATCAGCATCAAAAATCTCACCACCCAGCCTGATGTAAGCCCTGAGAGAAGTAAATCTTGGTCTGTTCAGTTCATCACTTCACTACATCCAACCAAAAATGATCTTTTGTACTCATTAGGATATTGATCACACCATTTGTATCTACCAGTATAATATACCGATTCCATTTATGTCATCAGACCGCTTAACTGGAGGATACACTAGACAGGCATTCTTCTGAAAAGAGCAGAGTATCACTTGAAGAAGCCTGGATTATAATTTAGTATCTGCATATTTATTTACAAAAATCTGAATCAACCTAAGCTTCTTAACATGTGAAACAGAAAAGTGTATCAGATAAATAAGTAAAATTTTTACTGAATGTCCACTAAATCCTAAGCACTGAATATGCAAATTAAATTAATTAAACTAAAACACATTTAATTTGGTCACTGATTATAAATCTCAGAATCCAGATACTAATAGAATACTCAAGATTTGTAGCTTTTTAATGACAGAACTGGGCTAGGCTTAAGATCTCCTGGTTACATTTCCAGGTACTCTGTGACAAGATACAATAGTAAATTGTTGTACTACTTTCTATAACAATGTAGGTTGTTTCTAGAAAGCAAACTTCCCCAAATAAACTTTGAATTAATTGAAATTCACTTACCTTGCTTCTTTTCACAATTGACTGCACAACCTAAAATAAGCTGGAGCAATCTCCCAAGCTCCACAGAATCCGAACATTCAGTTATTTGGTTTAAATCAGGGATAAGTTCTTCAGAAATCTGCTGCCCCAAAAACTGCAGTATTGAGACAATAAATTAGATCACTCATTTCTGTAGATTACAAAGAATTTATTATCTTTAACTATTTCAAGGAAAACAAATTAAAAATAGGATTATGAAATGGCTCAGATAAATTAACAAATTGATAAATTCATAATTATTGACTAAAACCAGTTGGCAAAGCTCAAGCAGCATCCCAGAATTTTGAGTAACCAACCAACAGCAACTAAAATGATTTTACATCCAATATCCTTTGATCCCAGAGGGATTAAGAAAGCCCTAGACTGATCTTTTATGACAAAACTTAGGCCTTTCCAAAAATAAACAGATTTATGTTAAGCTGAAAGATAAGCATATTTTGGTGCATGACTGATTAATAGAAAAACACAATATAAACCATCACACTTGCAAATGAACAGCAAAAACAGCAAATCTAACTGGATTAATCTTTCCTAGCTTTATCTTTCCTTTTTTTTAGCTCATTAAAAAGTTTTCTTGGCATTAAAATAGCTCTAAAATGAGTTTGAGGCATTAATAGGTTGAAAAATTTCAGTCTTAAAATTGCTGGAAAAAATTACAAGTATAAATATGTGACAACTTTAAAAAACAGAAACCAGGTCTTTTGATGGCAAAAGCAAACCAAAAGTTTTCAAACATAAGCAATAAGCTTTCTTATATCAAATAATCATACTGGGGAACTTGTTATGATACTGAATAAGAAAAAAAACCTACTTGAATAGTACTATCTGAAGTGACACTAATACAACTTTCATTTTGCCTTTTTCCTAATTTACTTGTACAAAAGCATAATTTCACAGTATACTTTTGCTGCTGTTTGCATTGAGAAGAAATGTCAAAATAATACTTTCCATAGGAAAAACTTCAATTTAATTATAAAGTCTACTTTATAGCATTGCATAAAATCAAATCATTTAGAAATGAAGGTAATTCTCTTGGAGAAAATAACAAATATCAAAAGTATTAATATAGAAGCAACATTATTTTACAAATCAATAAATTATGTTTAAGCCTGTTCATGTTCACAAAATTTGAGTGTTCTGAGAATAGCAAAAAAACAATATTCTAATTATGAATTATGTTTTAGTAAGATGTTATAAACAAAAACCCAGGTTATTTTTTCTGGTGTCGATATAAATATCATATAGAATTCTGTATTTAAACAAAGTCAGATTTTTTCATACCTCACTGTAATAACTCATAATTCCTTGAAGTACCTTCTTTAAATTACTAGCCTAGTGGGAAAAAAAAGAGTAAGAATTCAATAAATTATTTCAAATTAGTAATGAAAGAAAATTTATGCCAAGGTGAAAGACATATAGAAACTCTGGCCTCATAAAAATGACAATAAAAAAACATGTATTAGAGTTTTATAAATACAAGCATATGATATTTTTAAACATGAAACCTTTGATCAAAGTTTGATTAAAAGTGTCTTCATGCTTCTGCAGGTTAACCAGAGTAGTTCTACTTAAAGTGAGGTGCAGTGGAGTACCAACTTTAAAGATTTAGCTATGAGCATGTCCATCTCCAAGTCACGAGTGAGTAACAGGGTTTCTACTTATTTTCTTGACACAAACAACAGATAATAGGACAAAATACAAGGAATAATGTTTTCTAAGCTTTATCCACTAGACAGTGTGGAACTCTAATTTCTGAGAGAAGAAAAACAAAAAAGATGAGCCCAACTCTAGCCCAAGATTTCTCTCGGGAGGCAATTTTCATTCCATGAAATAAACTGGTAGAAACTAAACAAAGCCTGATGTTCTCACTGAGTTGAGGAGATAGACATCAGAAGTTCAGGAAGGCCAAGAGAGTTAGAATTTGCGGGGCAGACAAATAAAGAGGTAAGCACTGTAGAGAGAAAATGCTTCAGAAATCTGCACAGTGGTTTGTCACTTTCAGCTGAATACCAATTCACATGTGCATGGGTGAAACTCACTGAGATTAAACAAAAATAATTTCACTTTTTTTTCATTTTTTTTTTCCCAGTCAAGAATAACTCCCAAGAAAAAACAATTCAAGGAAATTTAAGTGAAACAATTCCCAGAGATTACACAGGGCCACAAAACATTGAAATTCCCACCAGTCAGAGTGAAGAGACTATCTGCATGGACAAGCACTCACTAAAGACCCAGAAAGGTCACACCTTGGTAATTGGTCTAATCTAGCCCTAGAGGAAAAATAAATCTAGATCTGTCTCCTAACCTTCAAAGCTTTGGAAGGATCAAACCAATTCACCAACTATCTTAACTGCCTGCAAGAACAAAGTCCAACATTCTTTAAGGAAAACACAAAATTCAGTGCTCAACAATGAAATTCATACTGTCTAGCACCCAATAAAAACTAGTACACATGTGAAGAAACAGGAAAATGTGGATCATAAGGAGAAAACTCAGTCAATAGAAATGTGCCAAGAAATGAGAAATGAAAGAATAAGAAGACAATAATGTTAAAACTGCTAGCTTCAAAATGTTCATGGATTTAAATGAAAACGGGAATATAAGAAGAGAAATGGAAGATTCTCTTTTTTTCTTAAAGAAAAAAATAGAGATGGTCTCTAGATAAAAAAAGGAAGACTCAACTGTTAGGCATCTACACAAAAGACCTAATATAAAGACAGATTAAAAGAATTTAAAAAAAGATACACTAAAGCAAAAAATAATAAAATTTAATTTTAATTATTAATTTAATATATGACAAATTAAGACTTCAGAACAAAGATGGCCAGAGATTAAAAAACGGCCATTCATAATGACAGATTCATTCATCAATAAGACATTCAAAAATTAATGTATATAAACTTAAGAACAGAGATTTGAATTATATGATTTAAAAGTTAGCAGAACTGAAAGGAGAAATCAACAAATCCATAATCATTGTTAGAAATTTAAGGACTCCTCTTCCATAACTGATAGAATAATCAGCCAGAAAAATCAATAAAGATATAAAAGAGGCAATAGTACTATCAATACATTTAACATAATCCATCTGCAGAATACATGTTGTTTTCAGGTACACAAAAAACAGTACCCAGACAGACCATATGTTAGGTATAAAATAAGTCTCAATAAATGTAAAAGAATTTCTCAATATAGAGTTATGTTATCAAACAAAAACTGAACTAGATTAGAAATAAATATAAGAAAAGTACCTTAAAAATCCTCAAATACTTATAATTTGAAATACCTACTTCTAATCTACGTGTGGGTCGAAAGAAACCCCATGGGAAATGAATAATTTTGAACTTAAGGAAAACAGAAACACAGTATGTCAAAATGTGTGGGATGTGTAAGGCAATGTTTAATATTAGGAAAATAAAAGACTAAAACTTGGGATTTCATTTCCCACCTTAAGACACAAGAAAAAGAAAGAGAATATGTAAGTAGAGGAAAGGAAATAATACAGAGAGGAAATCTATGGAATAGAAAACAAAAGCTAGTTCTTAAGAAGAAACCAAACAAATTTGAAAAATGTCAAGTCAAGTTTATCAAGAAAAAAAAAGGCAAGACATAAATTGCCAACATCAGTAGAGAAAGAGGACACATCACTAAAGATCAGAGTCATTAACATATATTATTATCAAAATAGTTAAGAACAACTATCACAGAAACGATTCCAAGATCCATCAGTAGGTGAATGGGTAGGTGATTGTGGTGTATTGATGTACTGAAACACTACTCAGGGGAAAAAAGAAAAAGGAAAGAATTCCTAACACAGGCAACATGGATGAGTTTCAAAAACATCAGTGACTGAAAAATGCCAGACACAAAGAACAGTAAAGAATATATACGGTCTGATTCCATTTATATGGAACTCTAGAAATCTACAGTGACAGAAAGCAGATTCATGGGCCAAGCGAGGAGTGGGGATTAACTGGAAAGATGCATATAAGTGCATGTTTTGGGTTAATGGAAATGTTCCACATCTAATTACAATGCTAGTTACATAGGAATATACATGTGTCAAACTCAAACTGTACACAATAAAATGCACCCTTAGGTTAATTTATTAAAAAAGATTTAATTGATCTTAGTGTTAATTTTAAAATCACTGTTTGGATTAAATGCTTCTACTACTTATTCTGCATACCTTTATTCTCCAGTTGTCACCAATATCCTCTTTAATTCGGCTTAACCAAGATTCATTGAACCAAGCTACATCACTGAAACAAAAATACAAAAGGAAAACATTAAAATGTTTTTGTTACATAGAAACTACTAAATTAAATAAATATTGTTATAACAATATTTTATATCCTAAAGCCTCCCCTTAATAAGAATAGTAAATATTATTTAAATGAATCCACTGAATTTTTAGTGATTCCTAAGGATTTCTTTTGATTTCTCATAATAAATTACTTAATTCATTAACATTTTCAATTTAATAAACATTTACTAAGTATGTCATATTAGATACTCTGATGGCAGGCAGATGTAAAAGTCCCAATCCTCAAGGGGGAAAAAAAGAAGAAAACTAACATTTTTAATGTGCCTACTCTGTATCAAGCACTGTGCTTGCTGCTTTTCCATAGTGCAACATTTCAATATCATAGTAAGTGGCAAAGGATTGATTATGATTATCCTCAAACTTACTCTTCAGGGAACAAGATGAGAAAAGATAAGTGATTTTCCTAAAGTGATACTAGTACATGTTAAAGTCCAAAATAAATCTATTTGATTGTAATTGAGTAGAATAAGTGTAATTAGAAATCTACAAGGACAAATTTGGTTTTAAACTTGTAAAGTTAAGTCATATTAATATGGAATGGCAAGACAAAGAATTGCTATACTGATTGCTTAGGTTTTAAAGAATAACATTTGGCTAGAGTGAACTGTGCTAACAGATCATACATACTCTAAACAAATATTTGGATGTTTGATCTGAGTAAGCAATTGAGCAAGATTAAACTTCATATGCAACTTCATAACTCTCTGGACATACCCTTCTTTTGCTTTTTTGTACTGACACATCTACATATCTTAACTAGACTCTTGGCCCTAACATTTAGCTCCTTTTCTCATATTTCCCAGAACTTCAGTGAAACTCAAGGGACACCCAATAAGAGGACATAAGACTGAGAAAGCAAAATATGGATAAATTGTTTTATAAAAAAAACTAAGAATCAATATAAAAATTATTTTTTAACTCCATGATGGTATTTGTCCTCAACAGTTTAACCAACTAAATACAGACAGTAATTAACACCTGTGGGTTACTATACACAACATAGTTGTTTTGCTTCAACAGACACCCTGACACTTTCCTTCTTGAATAATCAAAAGGTTTACTTGCTTAACATATCAGACTGTGATCTGTACAGATGCATGTGCAACTGGCCTTTTATGTATTAAGACCTCAAGGTAAAAATCTATCAGGAGAGGTTCAAGATACCAGATTTCAATGATTACAGCTGAATCCAAGCACTGGTGTTAAAGTCAGGCCAAAGCTATGCAAATCCAGGGTTTCAGATAATTACCTTATTCTTTGACTTTAACCTCCACTTCATGTATAGACTGAAGAATATGTGAGTACCTCACAGAACAGTAAGAACTAAATGAAATAACATATGTATAGGGTATATAACAATGTTTTATAGTTTAATAAATACTCAGATGTTGGCTATCAGGATTTATCATTTCAAATGCTCAAATATGTGCTGAATAAATGAATGAACAAACAAGTACATGGTACTTGAGGGCTCTGGGTTTCTATATTCTTGTCTCACTCTTTTTCCTCTAGCAAAAATGTCTAGTCAAAGGCAAAAGAAACAAGCAGAGAAGCTATCTATAGTTTAAAGTGGCCAAATTAAGCCTTTTAGGGGAAGTCACATGCTATAATATTTATAGTTCTAGTGGGTTGAATTGTGTCTCCAAAAAGATATGCTCATCTCCTAACCCCTGACACCTGTGAATGTGACCTTATTTGGAAATAGGGTCACTGCAGACATAATCAAATTAAGATGAGGTCAAACTAAATTAGGGGTAGGCCCTAATCCAATATGACTGGTGTCCTTCTAAGAAGAGGAGAGGACATACAGACAGAGAGGGAAGACAGACACATGGAGAAGAGACAGAGATTACAGCTTTGCTCGGGTGGGGGTACCCAGAAGCTGGAAGAAGGAATGATCCTACCCTACAGGCTTTGAAGAGAAGAAGGCCCAGCCAATATCTTGATTTAGGATTTCTAGCCTCCAGAATTATGAGAGAAGAAATTTTTGTTGCTTTAAGTCACCTACTCTGTGGCACTTTGTTAATGCAAACCCTAGGAAATGAATGCAGTTGTAGTTACAGTTTTTCCTCTTGTGCTTTTTAAAGATCTACATATATTTTAAAAAGAGATATACACAGATTATGTATTCAGACCAGAGATAATAATTAGGGACTTGTAGAACCCTAACGATAAGCCCATGGTTCCCATGTCTAAGTTACACAGTTTGGGCACTGAATTTCTTTTTTTAAAGATTTCTTTTTGTGGGGGAGTGAGCCAGCAAGGGGGGAGGGGGTCAGAAGGAGAGGGAGAGAGAATCTTAAACAGACTCCACGCTGAGTGCGGACACTAATGTGGCGCTGGATCTCATGGCCCTGAGATCAGGACCTGAGCCGAAATCAAGAGTCAGACATGTAACCAAATGTGCCACCTGGGCGTCCCGGGCATTGATTTTATGACCTTATTCTTTAGCATACCTGCCTCAGGTGAATAATAAAAGAATTATTCATTTAATCCTGCTACTTCCTTAGAAAGCAAAATTTCCCTTCTCATCTTCAGTAACAACTTTGATGTGATTTGATATGAGTCACAGTAGCAATCAATGCAGTAAATAAACTGTAACATATACAAAGTGCTTGAAGTGTTCAAAGAAATATGGTAAAATGTGCCCTTTTAGCAGGAATATGAGAGACTGATCCAACTAGGAAAAAATGTATGCTTCCAAGTTTCACTATCCAAATCCAGACTTCTGGAAAGGAACAAAACAAGAAAGGAGCTGAAAAAGAAAAATAAATTTTAAATATTCCTTAAATGACAAGGAAGCTTAGACAGCTAAGTACATGCAAAAACAGCCAAACAAAGCAAAAAAAGAGGTTTCGATCAATTTTAGGCCAGTCTTATGTTTTATGAAAAAAGAGAGCTTTATAATGGGTTGACTATTATATTATTTTTAGAGAGAAGTATTAGTAGACAGTAAGAGACAAAAAAGAAAACAAATAAGAGGAAAATCCGAGAGACAGAGGATCAGCAGTGACTGTAGAATCCACCAGATTATGGAAAATGAGTTGGTGATAAAGGGTAGACTTTAAATTTGAATTGGCCCTACTCATCAGGTACAGTATAGGGAGTCAAAGAGCCACTGTATCACATCTTGGCAAAAACAAGTCTCTTCCATTATGTTACAGTAGAAAAGCTATCAGAGCCACCACAACACATATAAATAAGAGCTTTGGATGACACTGTTGAATCAAAGAATGCATACCAGCCTTACAGTCTATACCAACCACAATGTAGCTGCATCTACACCAAAACCCACAACTTACTGCAATGAGAAAAGGCAAGGTGGACATTCTAACGACAAAAAACAATGAGGACTTTTCCCAAGTCAATATCCAGAAGGCTTCCTTCTGACCAATGAAATCACTTTGAAACTAATCAGGGTATAAATTAAAAAATGTTTAAGAACCATTTTTAAGAAAACAGAGGAAGAAGGCATACTTTAGAATGACTACCAAAAAAATGTTAACATGTTAAGTTTGTCTCTTAACGTGTTAATCTTGAGTTAACCAAAAAATCTATTTAAATTACATCATGTTGAAGATGCCAAGTAACTAGAATTTTGACATTTTAAGTTGTTTTTCTGAGGGTGAGAAGGAATTTCGGCAAATCCACCTACAGGGTTTTCAACGTCAATCACAACAAACCTTGACAAAATGATGGCAACAATTAAATAAACAATCTCTGGCTATGAAACAAGTGACAGAGGTAGGATTCTTGTCTCATTGAAGGATTATTATAAGAATAAGCAAGTACAAAATCAATATGACTATCAATTAATAAATTGGCTCCATTTGTTCCTACAAGGTGTAGAGCTCATATTGTAGATGTTATAATCGTAATCCTTGCACAACGTTTGGCAAAAATTGGGAAATAATGGACTTAAGAGCTTTTGATACTATTAATTAAACCTAATGGGTCTAACCCAAACAGAATTATTAGATTCTCAATATTTGTGACTTCAAATTTCTTTTATACCTCATTTTATTAGTAGTAGAGTTATAGAAGTTCTACTTTTAATTCAAGTATAGATTTTAAAATTTAATATTTTCCAAATCCAGTATTTATATTTCAGTTATCTCTAAAATAATAATCTTCACACACTGACAGCTTCCAATAACAGTAATACAACTGGAAAAAATTAAAAGCAATTATACCATTCATTTAAACTATATACACACTATATATATATACACACTATAACGTGTCTGTGAACAGAACAAGTTTAAAATTAAAATCTCTTAAATAGATAAGAATCTTGTTTTCTCATTTAGTTAAGATGGACCTCTGTGAATAAGCAAGAAATAATCAGGTTGTAAACTTTTTTGTTCCCCAGATGCAATAGTGCGTTGGTACCATATGGCTCTCAGGACTTTGTAGGATACAGTTTCAGTGACTTTTAGAATGTGAGTCTAAGCTTTCTTCCTTGGTGTTGGGTTTACAATTCTTTCAGAATCAGTCTAGACCACCACTTACATTTGATGAAGAACTTGTGCCATGGCAACTCCATTAGTCAGCTGTTTGACATCTTGACAAGGTGCAGCAGTATTGAATGTCTGCAGCTAAAATGACATAGAGCAAATTACTTCACTGCCTCTTTACACTTACAGGGTAGTGTTACCAACCCTCCCAAACATATATATACATAAATGAACGTGACTGAGCTAAAAATTGTCCTGTTTTGTTTAAATTCTGATTGTGCCTAACAAATGAAACTATGTTAATAAGTTTCTATGGCTATGTAATATTTTTATAAAAATAAACACTTAACAATTCATAAAATCATGAATAATCATACCTAAAATATTTAAATACATTGATGCAGTGTATGAAGTATTCCAGAATTTCTGAAAGCTGCATGTAATGCTCTTAAGACAGACAGCACTGTGTTCATTTTTAGGAGAATAACATCAAAAAGAGCTTTAGGAAAACCTATTATTTCAAATTAAAACTTCACTCACATCATGTGGCAGGACAACAAAGGCTAGAAATGTCAAGTCTAAAACTATGTAATTGACCACTAAGCTCTGAAATAAGGCAGGGCCTTAGCCTGCCATCCAACAATTAGTCTCAAAGCATGAACGGTCCAGAGCCCACCCATCACATCAAGTTGTTTCTATCCACTTCGGTTTTAGATACTACTCTTTTCAAATCTCTATGTTAAACATTCATGTTCATGCTAAAAAGAGAAGTGGGGGTGCCTGCGTGGCACAGTCGGTTAGGTGTGTGACTCTTGGTTTTGGCTCAGGTCGTGATCTCTGTCTGGGTTGTGAGATCAAGCCCTGTATCAGGCTCCACACTCAGTGCAGTATCTGCTTATGGCTCTCTCTCCCTCTCCTTCTGCCTTTCCCCTCTCAAATAAATAAATCTTTAGAGAGTGAGAGAGAGAGAAAGCAATAAGCAAATACAAGACAGAAGAATTTTTCTAATAAGCAAATACAAGACAGAAGAATTTCTGAAAAGCAAATTACAACAGAGCTACAATGGTTCATATACTTCCTAGAAATCTCACCTGAACCCATTATGATCTTAAATTAAATACATTATGACTCTCTTTTCCTACACATATTCATCTCCTTTACTATTCAATCATTGTTCTTTAGTTCACCACTTAACTGTCTTAATCTGATACAATTCTCTCCCCATGATTCACATTTAGTGATTGTTTGAGATTCTATAAATTTATCTCCATTATGCCAGTACAACATGAAACGGTGACACAGACAAATCTAGACACAGTCACTTTCAAAGTATACACACAAAGATAGTTTACTGAGCTCCTACTCTCGTGGGCACGGTAATATATGATGGGGTTACAAAGGAAAATCACCAGTTTTCTACCCTCAAGCAGTTTCAGTCAGGAGTTAAGAGGAGAGGAGAAAAAGACATAAATTATTTCTAGAAAATGCCATTCCCAGTCTCATGACACAGTATGCACAAATTGTTCTGAAATAGATGGGGGTTAACTAATTCAATTAGGGCTGTATTTAGGAAAGACTTCTTAGGTCTTGAGTAAAGAAAGGGCCAAGACAAGGAAGCTTCAGGAAATAGAAACATTGTAAGAGTGCAAATACATGAAAAGAAATGGTATTTTAGGGAACATACAGTTTGGTATTACTGGATTTCCAGTGCAAAGAGGAAAGAGAAGAGGTGACAACCAAGGAGGGGTAAGAAAACAGATATGGGTCAGGACTCTGGAGGGCTATGACAAGCCTGGACTTACCCTTGATGGTATCATCCTTATAATAGGAAAGAGAATAGTTTCTACCTCAAAAGATGGTGGTGAGAATTAAACGAGTTAGCAAACAAAGCCAACTTAGATCAGCACCTAGCACACGGTGCAAGCTCAACAGCTGTTAGCAATTAACTATGATTCAGGGTTTCTCAAAGTTTGGAGTCGAAGAACAATACGTATGAGAATCCCTAGACATATTAAGTCAGAAAATCCCTAAGTGATTCTTGTGCACGCCGGTTTTTAGAACCGTCACTCTGGGTGATGATGAATCACTGAAGAGTTGTAAGGAAGAAAGTGACACCTTTAACATATTTTGAATAGCAGCAATAGTGACACAGAGAAAGGAAGGGAGTAATTTTACACCTGAGTCTGAAAGAAGATTCCTGCAATGGTCTTGTTGATAAAATGGACGGCTTAAGAGATAATTAAGGTAATGCTAACTAAAAGGACAAAATGAATTGATGGAATTTAAAATATAAAATAACCTGGATTTTGTAATGAAATGGATGCACAGGGAAGAAAAACCCCAGGGGATCTTTAAAAAGAAGACAATCACATATTTTCAGGTAAACTGTGGCTCCTACTTTTCAACCCTTCCAACTGACCGTTTCCTTCACTGACTTTTTACAAAATGTATATAAGTTATCTAAAAAGGATGATTTTAGAAGCACAGAATATTAAGTAGTAAAGAAATATGTAAAAATGTACATATACTAAGTAGTTGTCTTGTCGCCCACCATGTCAATTAAGATTAATTTTTCCTTCCTACAAACACAGAAATCAAAGTGTCTCTTGAAAGTTCTTTAACTAGTTGCAAAGTAAACTAGATAACATAGATTATGAATTATTTGGCCAAATATAAAGGCTTTATAACTAAGAAGAGTGAATAAATTAAAAAGTTTGGTATGGGTAAGGCGGCCAAAACAGAGGGCAAAGGAAAAACATCTCCTTTCACAATATTCTTTGTAGAAGTGAAGAAGCCAAAGTCTTTTTAGTGAGTGGCCCAAAAGGGACAGACAGAGCTTCCTCAGTAACCACAGTGTTCTGGCAAATAACCATCTTAGTTTCTTCTTTATCTATAAATAAAGCAAATAATCAGAACTGTGGAAATGTTGTCCCTGAATTGCTTCAATGTAAATGTCACCAAGATCAAGGGGAAAGGGGGGATTTTCACAACTGACAGCCAATGAAAACTGAACTTTGGGTAAGCTCTATTCTCATATTCTCTTCCTCTACATGCTCATTTCCGGAAAAAGATTACTGTTTTGAGTTTCATGGTTTTCATAAAAATGATTCAGCGTTCAATATTTTTTGTTAATCTGGGCATATATTTGGCACGAGTTTTTCCTTTACCTGCCTGTCAAAGTCAAAGAAAACAAAAACTGAGAAAACCATTAAAACAAATATGGTTCAACTCTAATTTTATTGGTGAAATCAAAGTCCAAAAATTTTAAATTTCCAAAAGTCACCGAGCTGAGAGGCAGAATTAAATTTTTCTTCATATGAATATTTAAAACTCTCATATACTCCCTCTACCTTGTAAATGGTGCCCAAATTTATCCTTCAGCCCTAAGTTTTTTGCTAAGTAGCAGTATAACATTTTTAAGAAAATTATTTTAAGATGAGTTCCAAATTATAAAATATAACTTAATTGCCAAAAGAGGCACCTCTTTCCTAACCAGCTTTTCTTTATGAGTTCTCAAATTGTTAATGTTGATTGTTCTGTCCCAGAACACCGTCTGGTGCTGAAAGAACACAGTCCATTACCAACTATCTTATCTCCATGATTTAGCCCCATCATAAATTTTTAATCTTTTATCTCCTACTAGTTCCCCTCAACATGTAACATCACTCAGTATGGTAGGGAACACATTAAGAGATGAGAGGTATCATGTGTGTCTTCCACTAACTCTTTTGATCTACTGCCAAAGGAGACCATTTACATTACTGCCAGGGGTTCTTCCCTATGTTTAGAAATTCATTTCCCCTGATTTCTACTGAAATTTCTACTGCTGAAATCCATCAATCCTCTATAATACAGTTAGAAGTTCACCTCAGGTATCAACGAGAACCTACTTAACGGTGAAATACTAGTCTCTGAGGTCAGGACCAAGACCAGGATATTGACTATCACCACTTTGATTCAATGTTGTATTGGAGATTCCAGCCAGTTCTTGTTCATGGGGACAGAGCAGAAAACCAGTCATACAAGGGCTCTGACCCCAAGGAGCAAATAGGAGGACTTCAGAAACTGTTAAATATTATAGACACAAAGAAAGTGGGTAACAGGTTACAAAGTGATAGGAGTGGGGGCGGGGGGGGGAGGCAGGTCAATCACTGTTAACTGATTAGGAAAGATGACAACAGATCCAAGAACCAAATGATGAAAAGAAGTCAGCCACTAGAAGAACTAGAAAGAGAATATTCTAGGCAGAGGAAAGAAAGGTTAAGAAAAACCTGATGTATTAAAAACTGCTTAACTTCCTCAAGAAATAGAAAGTGCAGCATATTAGGCATGGCGAGTGTGGCATCAGGAGAGTTTGGAAAACTTGGGGAAGTGAAGTGACATCAACAATGCAATGACTGGTAAAGACAAAATAAGATACCAAAGTTCACTGGGAATCAACTGGACAGGTAAAGAGAAGCCAACAGACAGAAGAAACTAAGGCAGAATATCATTTCACAATGGAAGCATCAAGTAAGATAAGGATAATATATCATAGTTTGTCAAATCCAGGAGGTGTAGGCCTTAGAAAAAAGGAACTCAAGTGCAGTGGGTTGAGGAGTGAATGACAGTTCAAGAAGTATAAAGGATGAGTATTAAAAAACTCAAATAATTTGACTGCACAGGAAAGTCTCCTGTGTGGTTTTAAAAGGAAGTGATGGCTCTTTGTTCTTTCTCTTTAAGGTAAGGAAGATTTGAGTAAGCTTACATGTAGAGAGGAAGGAACCAAAGGAGAGGAAGAAACTGTAAATACAGAAAGAGAATAAATGATAAAGCAACATTTTAGAACAGGTATAAGGGACAGGATCTAGAGCAAGAGCCAAAGATAAGGAGGAGGTCATTTTCCTGAGAGAAGAAAAGTTGGGGGATCAAACAGGGTACTGACAAAAGTTTGCAAAGAGAAACAGGTGGAGCCGTGTGATTGTTCTTAGTCTTTATATGGCTGGGCATGGTTATGCCAACAGGAAGACTTCACTATAACAGCATTCGTAAAGGCAACAACGCTGCACAATAATTCCACCTTCTCTGCAGTGCTTCAGCAGCCTGGGAACTGGAGAAGCAAATAACCTGTTACACTCTGTCATCTATACCAGTTTTGTAGTTTTTGAAGAATACTGCCTCTCATTGTAAAAGTACACAGCTCTACCACTCCAGCAAAAAAATAGAAATTTCTTTGATTATTCTCAGTATCTGTCTTCCTTAGTGCCCTGACCAAAGTTGGAACTCAGTAAATATTAGTTCAAAGAATAGAAACAGTCACATAACATTTTAAAATACTGTGATACAATTCAAGAAAATCCTATACTTCCCCACCACCTCATATAAGTCAATGACATCATAAAGACTAAGTTTACTATTTAACTCAGATGTTTGAAGCAATAAAGTAACAGATTAGGATACACCCTTTAATTAGCCAAAAACACCTCATTAAAAGCAATGTTGCCTCATTTCATGACAGTTTTAAAATACGGCATCTAAATCCCAATACTTATTTTAAATGAAAGTACAGATGAACAGTTAGCTAATTGCTTTTAACTCAGAAATTCTATATACTTGTATTCCACTTATAACAAAAGCTATTTACCTCTATACTGTTTTAAATTACGGTTATTTCCAGTAGACTTCATACAGGGCCAGAAATCTTCTCTGATTTCTCTCATTCTTGTGAATTACTCAAATTAGGAGATTGCTAGGGAATCTCATCAACAAATTACTACCTCCTGATCCAGTCTGTATACATCCCATTGTGTACACACTCCTCCATACACAACAAGTTTGGGGATGGGCACCATCAAAAATACCTTGTGGACACACCATTAAGTATCAACCTTGCCCGATAAGGTTTATAAATAAACTACTGGCTGAGCACCTCCAAAAGGTGAGACATCATTTTACTGAGGGGAACACTGGAGACAGAGTCTGCCTGTCCAAACCGAAAACAAATTAATTAGAAATACTAAACATGCACAGGGGCGCCTGGGTGGCTCAGTGGGTTAAGTGTCAAGGACTTCATCTCACGTTTGTAAGTTCAAGCCTTCCTGGGCGCAGAGTCTACTTAAAACACGCACACACACACACCCCAACCCTAAACACGCACAAAGTGCAAACGAAAATGCCAAGTCTCTTTCTTTAAAGAAAATGCTGTCCACTCAAGGGGGGAGGCAGCAAGAAAAGGGAAATATAAGCCCCCCACCCCAACATATCTTTTTCTGCACACAGGAAATATGTGCAAATATCCCTTCTAAATGCCTTCTACAAAATCAAATGTCCTGGGATCCTGGAGGAGCTCTCATGATTCAGGAACCAAAACCACCTCTTGGCCACCTGCGTCCAAGCAGAGCAAAGTGGTTCCGGTGGGAGGGAAATTTCGGAGGGGGCCTTCGCTCCCGAGTGGCACAAAGATCCGTATAGGAAGGCTCTTCAGCAGACAGAAGGCAAGAGAGTCGGTGGCCCAGAGGGAGAAAACAGGGCGGCAAGGAGTAAAGGGGATGGACACTAGGCTCCAGCCACAGCTGTGAGAAGCACGATCAGGGGAGTAAGAGGAGCGTTCTGCGTCCAGAGCTCCCTTCACCCCTCCTTCGTCTCCCACAAACATACACACACACCTGCCTCAAGACCCGCAGGTGGCACTCTCACGGTCAAGGGCGACGGGAGGCGCGGAGGGCAATGAGCCGAGTCTGCGGCGCAGGTGGTGCGATTCACTCCCCAGGCTCACCTGCGGAGAACCCGGGGCGCCGGGCAACTCGCCTGGGCCCCTCGGCCCCCTCGACCTCTCGTACTCACCCAGATGATAAGGCTGTCGCACAGCGGCAGCTCCGACTGCGAAAGCGGCTGCGTCTCTTCCATGGTCTGGGCCGCCGTCTCCGACGCCGCTGACACCGACACCTCCCTCCTCCCCGCGCTCCGCCAGGAGCCGGCGTCGACGACCTGCGCGCCGGCCGGGAGAGCTCGGTAGCCAGGCCCAGCGCCCGCGCGGCTCACGCGCGGAGCCTCGCGCTGCCGACGTCGCCGGCGTAACCCCCTCCTCGCCACCGCCACCTCCCCCGTCCCCGCTCCGCCCCGCTCCGCGGCTCGCCCCCTCCCCCGTCTGGCCAGACTGCGCGGCTCTGCACCTGAGCCCCGCCCCCTTCCGCCCCTCCCCTCCCTCCCTCCCCTCCTTCCCCTCCCTCCGCTCCCTCTCCTCCCCCACTTCCCGCCCACTCCCGCACACCTCTCCCCGCCGTACTGAGTGACCAGAGCGCGCACCAGTCACAAAGAAAGTAGGTGCCCGAGAGGGGCGTGCGGGGCGGGAGGGGGCGGGAAGAGCGGGGATAGGTTGCGCAGGAGGGATTGCTGATTGGACGCACCCTCTTGGCTTTGACCAATCAATGTGAGACAAGACAGCCTCCGGGAGGGAGTGCGAGAGGGTGGGAAGGGGTTTGTGACCTGGCAGGTGCGGTGAGGGCGGGGGCGCGGAGCGCGCGTGCGCGGCGAGCGTTGTAGAGGCTGAAGCTCGCGCAGCGCCAAGGGCGAAGAGGCAGCGGGGCTCCAAGCGTAAGTCGGGCGGGCTCAGGCATCTTCGCGCCTCCTTTCTCGAGGTAGGGCAGCTCCTGGCTACACCTGAGGAGACCCCCGCTCTGCTGCCATGATGTCTTCAGAAATAGATCCCACCCAAGAATAAAAACCACTCGCGATAGGGAGAGCTGATTATCTCCTGGGCGTTCGTTGGCAAAGGACATTTTAATTTGCAAACATGGGAGAGAAATGTGTTTGCTAAGGAGGGAAAACTACCATAAAGCTGTTTTAAATAAGCTCTCACGAGATCACGAGCCACGGGCCACCGGCAATTTTATTTTAAATGGGGTAAAAGGGAGGACCATTTTCAGGTAGGAAAATGGAAAATGAAATCATCTTTTAGTTTTCAAAAAACAATGGAATTTAACAATTTAAAATGCTCCCGATTTTGTCTTTTTTTGAGAAGGGGGGGCGGGGGGACTTAAAGTTGGAAGCTCTCCAAGGTACTGATGTATGGCTTAGGCAGTTGAAATGGGTTGGGATATTCTTAATCTTGCTGTTGATTTCCATCACTTCACTCATTCATAAACTCATCAATTCATGCGCTGTGTAAAAATGCAGCTGGCTCAGTTATATTGCCGCGTCTTTATATTTAGACATTTAAAGTTTAAAACTGATGGATGACTGCAATTAAAAGCCATCAAATGTAAATCAGTCTCATTCTAAAAATAGAGTCCTTGCATTTGCTATCAAGTCTCTTAACATTATTCCAGAACTTTCTTACCCCATGTGGAGTCATTTTATATTTCTGGACACTAGCAACATCAGTAAAGTAATTTAATGAAGAGGAAAAGATCTAGGAATTGAAGACCTGGTCTTAGTCTTGACTTTACTCCCCACTGCTTTGTGCTGTGGAACCCAAGGTCTACATTTCTACAGTGATGCTAATGACACTAACCTTCCCAGTCTCCCTCACAGGGACAAACTGATACTGGATGTGTAAGAGTTTTATGAATTGAATAGTCTTTGGAAATATGAGTTACTACAATCATACATGCTTATCAGAAAGAGTCACAAGTGAATTACTAGGAATATTTAAGAAGAGTAACTGGGGGTCAAATGAGTTATCCTTCTAAGCTCTGTAGAAGCAGAGAATAGATCCTCAGGGAAGGATGTTCAGTTGTCTTCATGATACTGGATCTAATAGAAAAATATGTGAAGGAAATGATCAGTGAATTCAAAGAAGAAGAAATACAAATAATTCAAGCAAATATAAAAAGGTTAGAAAAATGCAAAACATGAATCATTGAAATAAAACAATGAAAAAAATAATGTTCAGAAGAGTGAAGCACACTTTCTTTCATATAAAGCTGGAACAAACATTTTTAGAATGATTTTTCTAATTTTCTGCAATATTTATCAAGAAACTTTAAAATATCCATGCTATTTAAACCCATGATTCTGTAATTCCACTTCTGATCATAAATTCTATTGAAATAATCAGAAATGTAGTCAGAGGTTATGAACAATGTTATCTATTGCAATTCTATATATGCTGATCAATGTACATACAATAAACCAGAAAGGTTAACTACATTATAGCCAATTTATAAGATAGAATATTTGGCAACTAATAAAAATAATGCTTTGGAGAATATTTAATATAAGTTCATCATGATATATAACATTAAATTGAAAATTCATGTATTAAAAGTATGAGCCATATGATCTCAAAATTTTATTTAATATGTGCATTGCAAGAAGACAAAGGAATGTTCATTAAATGACTGTCATTTTTATTTATGGATAAAGGGATTATTTTCTGTAATCTGTATTTTTCATCCTGCAATTAGTTTGTATTATTTTATAACCAGAGAAATATATATATTTTTAAAGTGCCTGATACAAAATAGTCTATCATTTTCCAACTGTTGACATTCATTTCCAAAAGTTGGCATCTATATTTGGAGCATTGAATGAAACTGATTTTTAAACACTAGTTGTGGGGTTTTAAATTGGAATAATCTTTTGAAAAATTTTTGACAATATATATCAAGAATATTTAAAATCCTCAAAGTGTTTAAACCAATAGTTTCTACTTCCAGAATCTATTCTAAGAAAATAATCAGATGCAAACAAAATTGTTGATTGCAGTGCTAGTTATCAAAGTAAAAAAAGAAACAGCCATTAAATGTCTGAAAGAAGAGTGATTAAACACATTATGGTATATCCATACAATAAAATATATTGTAGCTATTAAAATATTTTGAAAGAAGTTTAATTGCTCAGGAAAAGGCTTAAAGAATAATACTAAAAGAAAAAATTGATGAAATAAATCTGTATATACAGTATGGCTCTCTCCCTCTGTTATATATATACTGTATTTGTATGGATCCCTATTTTTGTATCCATGTGAGTGTACATATACACACTGAGAGAGAAAGAGTAGAGAGACTAAACAAACCAAACTATTAATAGTAATTTTGATGATATCAGGGTATTGAAATAATTCATAAGTTTTACCTTCTTTGTACTTTACAGTAATTTAAAATGTTTCTTTGGTGATTTTATTATCAGACAACAACCTGTAGGATGAAAATGATTAAATTTTTAATATGGTTAAAACTTAATTTGGAAGAATACATAGAAGAGTATACACAAACACACACACACACACACAATCTGTGTATCTGTACAGAAAGAGATTGAAAAGAGAGTTGGTTAGAATTAAGCACAAACTTTAGAGTTACGGAGACCAGATGATTTCTTATTGCCTGCGTGATCTTGAGCAAGTCAGTTCATTTCAGTAAGCTTCAGTTTGTCTCTGCAAAATAGAATAATACTTGTATATATTTCTGTCTATTTCTACATTGGTTACGGATTTTTTGGTGGGAAGTGGGAGAAATCAAACTTGGGCAACTTTATAAAGAACAATGTTGTTGCAAGGATATGAGAAATCTTACAGATTCAAAGGAGTATCTGAAGAAGCCAGCATGGGATAGAGCAGGTCCCAAAGCTGCTCATCAGAGGCAGGTAACAAATCTATGGAAGTCTTCTCAGGAGAACACCACCTAGATGAACATGATCAAATGGTTGCTAAGTTTTTCTCAGTCGTCTATTCAAGATTCAAGTTCCAGAGAAGGTGCCCAATTGGATTGTCATAGGATATGTGTTCAGCCCTTTGCCATACACAGAGCAGGTCCCCAGATACTTCTGCAGGACTAGTACCAAGGTGAAATTACAGGGTGGTTGATGGAGGGTGAGGGAGATGGATGCCTGCAGGCAAAAATAAAAACAATTCTCTCATAATTTCACATGGTTGTTGTGAAGATCAAATGCATATAAAATGCTTAACAGAACATAACTGCTCAGTACATTTTAGCTGTTATGGACACTGTGTATAGGTCTTGGGATGTGTGTGTGCATGCTTATGTTTCAACTCATTTTTTAAAACAAAGTAAATATATTAGAATATTAGCTGTGGTTATTCATGGTGACTATTTTTATTTTCCAGTTTCATCAAAGTGAACAAATATCACCTAATTAAAATAAAACAAAAGATTAGCAAAATTTAATTAAAATTCAAAAATACATTTTCTTAGAGAAATATTGGGTCAGGATGAGATTTTAAACTCTAAATTGGGCTAGACGTGGATGGAGAAATGCTAAAAGAGAATCCCTGATTAAGTATCTCCAATAGAACTGTCATAGGCTCTACTTGTAAAGAGGAAATCTGTACTTTGCACCTACAAGTGATGGAGACGTCGAAGGTTTTCCCTACTGATATCTAGATGCCCTAAATAGCTGAGAGTGGACCTCAGATAGAGGAAAACTCTGGCCTGGACAGCCACCAATCTAGATATTCAGACACAGCACCCACTCCAGCAGAGTAACCAGCTGCAAACATTCCAAGTGGACCTCATTAACAATGCACTGATTCCTGAAGCAAACTATTGGGCCCCCAACACACAAGATCCTTACAGCATTATTTAGATGCAGCTGTACCTTGGGTAGTCCCTCAAACAAAAGTCCTACAGATGTTTTAGGGACAGAAGGAAAGAAAAAGGGGTAAAGAAAGGGAGGGAAGAAAGAAGGAGGAAAAACAATTACAACATAGGCTGGATCTCAGCAACAGAGAGAGAGAAGCAGCCAGAATGATGCAAGATCCATCATAGGGGTTAACTTGGTTTTCTGTAGGATACCCCCAGGACTGGTCTGCAGTCCATGTAGTTCCAAGAACTATGGTGGACTTGGGTTATGTCCAGTCAGCATCAAGGTCCAGAGGCAGTTACATGTAACAGCAGATACTTCTAGATTGATAATTTTCAGAACCTGAGTGAGAGTTTGGAATGGTAGTGTCTAGGTTCTGGAAAAGATTCACAAGCCCTTGTCAGAGTTCTTGGGAAGAGAAATGATGACAAAAATTGACATTTTAAAATTGCTTCTACTTCTTAGGCCTGTGATCCCAGTGGGGGTTAGTGCCTAGCTCTACTAACTACTGTTCTGGGTATAGGGAGTAAAGACCAACCCCAGACACCAGCCAGGCACAAGCTTTGGCTTTTCTAATAAAGAGAAAATCTTGGACAACGTTGACTTGGCCGCTCAGTGGATCTGAACGTTTAGGTGATGGGGTTGGGACAGACTTCATCTATCTCCACACATACTTCCAGCTGGGGGGCCTATTCGGGTAGAGATTGGAGGACGAGGATCAAGAATGGGGGCTACTTTCCCCTGTATAAAAGGAAACAACTTACCTATTCCTCACAGTGGCCAGGAACTGAGTCCTGTTATGAAACTAATGATACAAGGAGATTGTAGGTGGCACCAAGAATTTTGCTTCTGGTGCTTTTATAGTTCAAGCTTTAAGTTCAAGAGACTTTCATATCATTTAGTAAAACTGCCTTTTCATGCAGTTTTTCAGTTCAGTGCTTCCGAGCAATGTTATCACTAACCTGGTTGGCTTCCCAAAGAGAAGATTTCGATGGAGAAGTTCAAATTAAGGGTGAAGCCCTCTCTGTTACTGGGGCATGTACATCTATATAGTACAAGGGAGTTTAAACGTATGCTATAAGCAGAAAAACTGCAGGCAGTAGGTTCTGAGATGGAGATTAGCAGGCAGGAGGTTTATTAAGAAGCAGTCTTGGGAATTAGCTGTGGAGGAGAAGAAAGGGAAGCAGAAATGCACAGAGGGAGAAAGCAGGCTGTGGGGCAGTCCTAATGAAAGTTTCAACCAGCTCCTGGGGAGCTCTGAAGCTAGAGTGGCCCTTCCAGGTTGTCTAAGTTTGGATGAAAGTGACTTAGTCTACAGGCCTCCATGTTGATCAATCTCTGGATGTGAGCTCTCCTGGAAAGGTGATGTACCAGTCAAGGCCATTCACAATAGCATCCCCAAATGTCGCAGGCCTGGGCATCACATCACATTATCTTCTGGGTGGACGTGGTATGCTATCATTTAGAATGGTAAAGCATTATAGGGGCACCTGGGGGACTCAGTGGGTTAAGCCTCTGCCTTCAGCTCAGATCATGATCTCAGGGTCCTGGGATCAAGCCCCGCATTGGGCTTTCTGTTCAGCAGAGAGTCTGCTTTCCCCTCTTTCTCTTCCTGCCTCTCTGCCTACCTGTGATCTCTCTCTGTGTCAAATAAATAAAATCTAAAAAAAAAAAAAAAAAAAAAAAAGTTAGAATGGTATAGCATTCTAAGTGTCAGCAATGGAAAATTATCTCTAACTGCAGCAATAGTATAACTGTAAAGTTAAAATGGTCACAGAGGAAGAATGTTGGCATTGTTTCTTACATTGAAAAAGTTCCAAAATGGAAGGGGATTGTAGTCACAGATATAATTTCATGTGGGGACTTGGTGTCAAATCCCTAAACAGAGGCCTCCTTAGAGTACTTGGGAAACAGAAGTTAAAAAAGATAAATCACAGCACAGGGTAATATTATAAATCATATTTTTAAAAAGACTTATTTGCTTATTTGACAGGGGAGGAGCAAAGGAAGAGGGAGAGAGACAATCTCAAGCAGACTCTCCACTGAGTGCGGAGCCCAGCACTGGGCTGGTTTCCCCAACCCATGAGATCACGACTCAAGCCAAAATCATGATGAGCCAGATGCTTAAAGGTGCCCCTATAAATTGTATTTAAACTGATGAAAGGGATGTTTATTCAGCTATTTATTGAATTAAAATTAATATTACCATTTTATTTATTAGGCATACTTAAATTCATGCCAAAGTCCTCCATGAAGTAAAATTGGACATAATTATTTTATTTTGTCCTAAGTAACTCAGATGATAAAAAAATAAAAAGTTGTATGTACTATTTTTTTCAAAAACTTAAAAAGGCAATAAAAAGACATATAGTAAAATGTACTGATAAGTGTAATCAATCTAAAGTATCACTGAAACTTATAAATCCTATACTTTATATTTCAGTTTAAGTGAATCACAAGACATGTCTTCATTTTACACTCTGTTAAAGAGATGATCTATGCTTATCATTCCATTGATGACCTATTTTTTATGTACAAAAATCCTTCTAATCCATGTAAGCAGATTTTAAAAATAAAGGCCAAATGCTGACACATAGTGGCTAATCATTTAATCCAGGGATGTCTATCTCTAAAAAACCAGTAAAATCTAACTTTACAGTATAACTATCTAAGGTACCTTCTATTGTCTCCAAGGGTATTGAAAATTAATATTTTTAAATGAATGATTTAATTTATATAAATGGAAAGTGGATAGAATCATGTCCTTGAGACAAGATTCACGGAAATAAGAAGAGCATGATTTCTAAAGAAGACATGGACCACTGTGCGAGAAATACTGCTTATATTTTATGAGAGCCTGAGAAAACTATATTGGATACCACTGTGGTTAAAGACAGTATTCTGAAACCTCTACACATGTACGAGTTGAAAATACATTAAAGTGATGTTTGCCAGAGGAAATGTATCTTGCTCATTCTCCACGTATTATATCACATAACTTATATAGAATGTAATACATCTTAAAATACGAAAATGATAGAAGAAATTTATCAGGGCATTCAAGGACAGAAGGAGAGGGGCTACCTAACCATAAGCAATAAGTGGACCTTAAGAACAAAGAAGAAAATGCCAGGAAAAATGTGTGAAGGGTTTATTAATATGAGCCATTGTAGGAAGTACCTAGAAATCCAGCTATAGGAATTTTTGAAATTACTTAACTAAATAAACAAATACTATGTAATGCATTTGGAAATATTTTCCAGAGATAGCAAAATCAAAACAAAAACATAAAGTAAAAACAACAACAACAAAACTGATCTGGGCTTAGCCTTATATGTTAAAGAGAGAAGCTGCACATTTTATTAAAGTAGGAGATTTATACCATAGACAAAAACAGACTCTAAATGATGAAAGAACTCAGTGGAAGACAGGAATCCATCAAAGTCCTAGAGGAGAACATAGGCAGTAACCTCATTGACATTGGCCACAGCCGCTTCTTTTAAGACACATCTCCAAAGCCAAGGGAAACAAAAGCAAAAATGAACTTTTAGGACTTGATCAAGATAAAAAGCTTCTGCACAGCAAAGGAAACATCAACAAAACAGGCAATCCACGGAATGGGAGAAGATATTCACAAATGACACTACAGATAAAGGGCTGATAGTCAAGATCTATAAAGAACTTCTCAAACTCAACACCCAAAAAACAATCATGTCAAAAAATGGTTAGAAGACCTGAACAGACATTTCTCCAAAGAAGACATACAAATGGCTAACAGACACATGAAAAAATGTTCATCATCATTAGCCATCAGGGAAATTAAAACCAACCACACTGAGATACCACCTTACACCAGTTAGAATGGCAAAATTTGACAGGGCAAGAAACAACAAATGTTGGAGAGGTTGTGAAGAAAGGGGAACCCTCTTACACTGTTGGTCAGAATGCAAGGTAGTACAGCCACTTTGGAAAACAGTATGGAGTTTCCTCAAGAAGTTAAAAATAGAGCTACCCTAGGACCCAGCAATTGCACTACTGGGTATTTATCCCAAAGATATAGATGTAGTGAAAAGACGGGCCACCTGAACTCCAACATTCATAGCAGCAATGTCCACAATAGGCAAACTGTGGAAGGAGCTGAAATGTCCTTCAACAGATGAATGGATAAAGACGATATGGTCTGTATATGTAATGAAATATTACTCAGCCATCAGAAAGGATGAATACCCAACTTTTGCATCAACATGGACAGAACTGGAGGAGATCATGCTAAGGGAAATAAGTCAAGCAGAGAATGTCAATTATCATACGGTTTCACTTATTTGTGTGGAACATAAGGAATAGCATGGAGAACATTAGGAGAAGGAAGGGGAAAATGAAGGAGGGGGGAATCAGAGGGGGAAATGAACCATGAGAGACTATGGGCTCCAGAAAACCAACAGGGTTTTAGAAGGGGGTGGGTGGATTAACCTAGTGGTGGTTATTAAGGAGGGTACATATCGCATGGAATACTGGGTGTTACACATAAACAATGAATCATGGAACACTACACCAAAAACTAGAGATGTATTGTATGGTGACTAACATAACATATTTAAAAAAATAATAAAGTAGGAAACTTCACACTTTAATAATGTTTTATATGAACACAACTCATAACTAAGAAGATATCCAATCCTGAGGCTATAAACACCACCACCACCTAAAATGGGTTGAGCAGTTATTAGGTGCTGTTCACTATTCTAAGTGCTTCATCTGTGCTACTTCATTTGTCCTTAACAATCTGACAAAGTAGTAATATTTTTTATTTTCTATATGAGGAAACTGATGCATAAGAGGTATACCCAAGCATATACTACAAATAACTTGAATACTTCAGAAAATCTCTTTTCAGATGTAAAGAGAATTGTCCAAGGGGAGATCGGAATGGCTTTTTTAACTCTTATTGAAGTATAATTGATACACAAAATTTTTCACACATTTAACAGAAACATACTGGTGAGTTTGGACATGTCCACATACCTATGAAGCCATGATCACAATCAAGGTTCTACACATACCCATCACCTCCAAAAATTACCTTGTAGAGGTAAAACCAATTTTTAAAGATAATCATTGCAAAATAAAATACAGCATGTACAATTCTTCAGTATTTATTGTGCCTATATTTTCCCTGTTACTGAAATATTTTTTCAGGCAGTCAAGATTCTTTTTGTGCAACACTGTGAAACAAGTGAAGCCATCACATCTCGTTGACTGAAATTAACTGTTACCTGTTAGAAATCTGCTGACTAAAGGCCAATGACAACAATAGATGTTTCAGAGACCTTAAAAATATTTGAGATTTTGACACCTGTTTTTCATTGAAGTACAGTTTACACAAAATGTTACATTACTTTCAGGTGTACAAAATAGTGATTCAACAACTCTCTACATTATGCTATGCTCACAACAAGTGTAAACTTGAACTTTTACTTCAAACATAATTCTCCTTATAAATTCCACATGATTTTTCTGAAGAATAACTGGCCTATTAATAAATAACTGGCCTATTCTTTGCGGTGTATTTTATTTAATGTACAAAGTTCTTTTTTGGTTATAGTTAGCCACATTTTTTTTCTCTCTGCGTATATATATTTTAAGAGTAACAAAAATAATTATCCTTTGCCCTTAAATACTTCATTATCTATCTTCTAAGAATAAGGACACTCTCAGGCGCCTGGGTGGCTCAGTTGCTTGAGCAACTGCCTTCGGCTCAGGTCATGATCCCGGACTTCCAGGTTCAAGTCCCGCATCGGGCTCCCTGGGGACAATTCTCTCCCCAGGAGTGGACTCCCTGTCCACTTCTCCCTCTGACCTTCTCCTCTCTCATGCTCTCTCTTGCTCATTCTCCCTCAAATAAATAAATAAAATCTTAAAAAAAAAAAGAAAAAAGAATAAGGACATTCTCTTAAGATAACCATATGTAATGGTCAAACGGGAAAATTAAATTTAACATTATTTTTTTAATTTTTTATTTTTTATAAACATATGTTTTTATCCCCAGGGGTACAGGTCTGTGAATCACCAGGTTTACACACTTCACAGCACTCACCATAAATTTAACATTATTATTTGATGCAATCCTTCTTTAAATTTACCTAACTGTCCCCAGTTTTTTATTCTTTTTTTTTCCCCCTCTGGAACCCAAATCAAGGAATCAAGAATCATGCCTTGTGTTTATGGCCATGTCTCTTTTGTCTCCTCTAATGTAGGTCAGTTCTCCATCTGGGTGTGTGCGTGTTTATGTATTGTGGTATTTCATGAATGCAACATTTTTAAATAGTTCAGTCCAGCAAGATTTGTCAGATTGTTTCTTCATGATCAGACTTATTGCATGATCATGTTTAGCAGAGACGATGCTGTGAGCTCAGTGCATCATATTGGTAGGAGCATCGTACTGGATTGTCCAGTTATGGAAAAGGTTAATTTTTATCATTTAGATAGGATGGTGTCCACCAGATTTCTCCATTTTAAAGATGTTTTTCCCCACTGTAATTACTAAATAATCTTGAGACTCTGTGGATATATGGTTCCTCAAAACTTTATCAAACAGGGTTTTTAGCATTCATGTTACTGTCTGAATTAATTATTCCTATGGTGGAATATGATTTTCTATTTCTGTTATCCCTTTTACATCCATTAGTTGGCACTACTCTGTTTTTACTTTTTTATTTTATTTTTATTTTTTAAAAGATTTTATTCACTGAGAGAGAAAGAGAGACAGAGAGAGCACAAGCAGGGGGAGAGGCAGAGGAAGAGAGAGAGGCAGACCCTGCTGAGGTGGGACCTGGATGTGGGGCTCTATCCCAGAACCTGGAGATCATGACCTGAGCTGAAGGCAAAACCTTAACCATCCAAGCCCCTAGGTGCCCCACTATTCTGTGTTTTAAAAAGAGTTTTTCCTCTTCTGTCCATTCTTACCTTTAATATTTTAAAGTATAAATATGGATTCATAAATGTATTTTTATTCAATATAATATAATCCATTCTAGACACTATTCATTTTAATCATCAAATTGTCCTAAGCTCAGCCAGTGGAACCCCTTCAAGTTTGTCTCTGTGTCCTTTCTGCACACCTCTCCTGTTTTTTAAATGCTTCTATACTTCCTGGGACAAGATGTTTCAGTTTTACTTGGTGTTTTCATGTCCCTAACCTGGAATCATCCATTGGCTCCATTTTGTGAGGAATGATGTTTAGTAAGGCTGAATTTCACTTACTGGAACCAAACCAGGTTCCCTTACCAAACCAGGTTCCATTTTATAGTTATTTCATTCATTGGACATTAGATTTTAGGTTCCCTGTTAAAATGAATATGTTCTTATAAAAGTTCAATATTGAACTTAATAGTCATTTATTATATTTTAGGGTGAAAGTATATATCATGTCATGTATTTTATAAGGGATAAGAAGCCAAGGGAATGACAACACTGAGCAATGTGAAAATGGAGGGACAATGGAGAAGTGAGAGGGACCCATGATGAGGAAAGAAGGCTGGTGTGAATTTTTCCTCTTCCAGGCCCCTCACATACAGGACATAATATAATCCTCACATATATTCTTATTTCTGCAAATGAAGAAGTAACTTGTTCAAAGTTGCAAAGCATATGGCAGATAGCCCAGAATTAACCTCCCTTTTTTAAAAATTTTTTCAATTTATTTATTTTCAGAAAAACAGTATTCATTATTTTTTCACCACACCCAGTGCTCCATGCAATTCATGCCCTCTATAGTACCCACTACCTGGTACCCCAACCTCCCACCCCCCCCGCCACTTCAAACCCCTCAGATTGTTTTTCAGAGTCCATAGTCTCTCATGATTCACCTCCCTTTTAATTTAATTGTAGAAGCCTCACCTATGCCTTCCACTACTACACCATGCCATTCTGCAAGCTGAGCGAGGAGGTCTGTGGGTTGAGAAGACAAAGTTCACCCACTTCTGTATTTGAGAAACACAAGCTGTGATCATGCTGTCTTCCTATTTCACTTGTAGTTATTCATTGTGATTTGCATGCACAGCCACCCTCACAAACTTTGTCCTTCAGTTGACAAAAAAAAAAAAAAAATAAAGCAAAGCTTCAAGTGTTTCTCTGTACTGCTCAGGAAGCCTGTGGGAAATAATTCTATTTCATTTGCTTTCAGTGTTGATTCAAAACGAACAGATAAGCATCTCAAATTGAATGCTGTCTCGGTTGGATTATTCATTACTACTGTTGCCAGTAGTTAGTGCTAATGGTGGGAAAGCTTGCCACAGGCTTGTAAGAGATAACTGAGACAAAATGCCTGGAAAACAACGTTGTGTAGAAAGCCCCGAGGAACATGTTTTTCTTCCCTTCTTCTTATTACCTTGGTGGGGTTCCTGAACCCTCTTGGTACTCAGTTTCTCACTATAAATGCGGATAATAATAGCTTGCCTGCCTGAAGAAAGAAGGTAGTATATCTAGGGCAACATCACCATCACATTTTAAGTACATTCTATAAATAGAGTATTTCCTTTGACTCTGGAAATGTGGGGAATTATAAGGCAGAGTCTCTACCTTTACTATGCTTACCATGTAATTAAGGATGCTGGACTTGCACATCAAAAAGGCAAATGAATAATATAGAGACATAGCTGTAACAAATCATGTGTCAAAGAGGAGAGAAAGGATTAATCACTGAGGACATTATCAGCTTCCCAATTTAAAATAATAGTAAATTACAACTTTCTCTTTTTTCCTACCAATGTCTGAAAGAAAAGAAAGAACAAGGAAAGAATAAAGGAACAAAAGGATGAGCGAAAAGTGAAGGAGGAGAAGGGAAGGAAAAAAAGAAAACACAGCAGGAGCAGTAAAGGTAACTACATAGGTAAATGTACGTCAGTATTTTAATGTGTAACTCCTCATTTTTCCTATGTGATTCTTTAAAAAGCTGCATAAGATAATTATAAATCTATGTTGATGAGTACACAACGTATAAAAATGTAATCTGTGGCAATAATATAAAGGGAATGACAGAGTTATATACAAGAAAACATATATAAAATTGAAACTAACTTGACACTCAAAGTATATTGCTATAAATTAAATTGTTAATTGTAATCCCCTAATTAGATGGCAAACCACTAAGAAAATAACTTAAAAATGTGTAGGGGAAAAAATGAGAAAGGAATCAACATACTAGAAAATATATATATTTAACACAAAAGAAGGCAGTTAAGGAGGAAATGAGAAAAAAATATATGACATATAGAAAATACATAGCCAGGGGCGCCTGGGTGGCTCAGTGGGTTAAAGCCTCTGCCTTCGGCTCGGGTCATGATCCCAGGGTCCTGGGATCGAGCCCCATATCGGGCTCTCTGCTTGGCAGGGAGCCTGCTTCCTCCCCGCCTCTCTGCCTACTTGTGATCTCTCTCTGTCAAATAAATAAATAAAATCTTTAAAAAAAAAAGAAAAAAGAAAAAGAAAAAAAAGAAAATACATAGCCAAATAGAAGTCCTTCTTTATCATTGATTGCAATAAATGTAAATGGAATAAAAACTACAAACAAGGAGCACTGGGTGGCTCAGTCAGTTAGCATCTGACTTTAGCTCAGGTCATGATCTCAGGGTCCTGGGATTGAGCCCCAAATTGGGATCCCAACTCAGTGGGGAGTCTGCTTCTTTTCCATATCCCTCTACCACTCATTCTCTCTCTCTCTCTCATAAATAAAAGTCTTAAAAAACAAAGATTCCAAACAAAAGGCAAATAATGGGAGAATGGAGTAAAAAACATGACTCAGCCACATATTTTCTACAGGAGGCCAACTTTAGATCCAAAGAAAGCTAAGTTGACAAAGGAAATGAAGTAAATTCCATCTAAATACTAACAAAAAGATAGTTGGATTGGCTATATTAATACAGACAAAATAGAGTTTAAGAAATAAATTGTTACAATGGACAAAGAAGGACATGACATAATGAGTAAAATATCAGCCCATCAAAAAATATACCAACTATAAACCAAGCCCCAAAATATATGAAGCAAAAACTGACAATTACAGATAAAATACTTTAATAATAATAGGACACTTAAATACCCCACTTTCAATAATGGATAGAACAATGAGACAAACAATCAAAAAGGAACTAGACATCTTGAACAACACTATAAACCAACTAGATCCAAGCGACATATAGAGAACACACTACCCAACAGCAGAAAATACATTCTTCGCAAGTGCACATGGAATGTTCTGCAGAAAAGACCACACACTAGGCCAAAAATAAATCCCCATACATTTCAAGTGACTGAAGCCATACAGTGCATTTCTTCTGACCACAAAGAAATAAAATCAGAAGTAACTATAAAACTCCTAGAAGAAAAATGGAGGAAAAGCTCATGACATTGTGTTTGGCAATGATTTCTTGCATATGACCCCAAAAAACACAAGCAACACAAGCAAAGGTACAAAAGTAATTAAACAAAAAATCTCCTACACAGAAAAGTAGGTGGCCAATAGAATGAAAAGGCAAATAAGAGTGGGAAAAAATATCTTAAAACCAGATATTGGATAAGGGATTAATATCCAATATATTTAAGAAATCCTTACAACTCAATAGTGAAAACAAGTAACTTGATTAAAAAATAGGCAAAGAACTTGAGTTGACATTTCTCCAGAGAAAGCAGACAGTTGCTAACACATATATGAAAAAATGCTCAACATCACTAATCATCAGAGAAATGCATATCAAAACCACAATGTGATATCACATCTGTTAGGATGTCTAATATATTTATTAGACATCACATCTAATATATTTATATATTAGACATTATATCTGTTAGGATGTCTAATATATTTATATATTTATATATATATATACATTTTTATATATATATATTTATATATATTAAATATATATGTATATATATATACATATATATGTGTGTATATATATATATATAGAACAAGTGTTCATAAGGATATGGAGAAATTGGAGCTCTTGTACATTGTTGGTACATGTAAAATACAGAATGATACAACCTTTGATAGGATTTCCTAAAAAAATTGAGATTAGAATCACCATCTGGTTTAGTAAGTATATATCTAAAAAAATTAAAATTAGGATTTCGGTGAGATATATGTACTCCCATGTTCATTGCAGCATTATTTCAATAGCCAACATATAGAAATAACTTAAACATCTATCAACTGATGAATGTGGAATATACATACAATGGAATATTATTCAGCTTTAAAAAGAAGGAAATCTGCTGTATGAGATGACATGGATAAACCTAGAGGACATTATGCTAAGTAAAATAAGCCAGTCAAAGGACAAATACTGCATGATTCCACTTATGTGAGGTATCTAAAATAGACGCTTAGAAACAGAGTAGAATGGTGGTTGCCAAGGGCTAGAGAAGTTGCTGTTCAGTGTGTACAAAGTTTCAGTTATGTAAGATAAATAAGTTCTAGAGATCTGCTTTACAACGTTGTGCCTATAGTTAACAATACTGTATTGTACACTAAAATTTTTTAAGATAGTAGATTTCATGTTTAATGTTCTTACAACATACACACACACACACACACACATACACACACACACACAAACACACAAATCCTTTTAGAAGGGAAGGATGGAGAGAGGGAGGAAGAAAGAATAGAAGGAGAACTGGCAAATTCACAAATATGAAGAAATTAGACCACACATTCTTACACAGCCCATGGGTCAAAAGAGAAGTGACATAAAATTAGAAAATACTGTGAGATGAATGAATAAAGAAACATATGATACAGTTAGAGAGTGCTTGCTCTGAGGGAAGCTTATGGTTCTACATGTCCACATTTTAAGAAGAAAAATCTTATGTCAATAATCTCAACTTCCTACGCAACTAGCAAAGAAAGAGCCAACTAAACCCGAAGCAAGCAGAAGAAAGTAATAAAGATTTGAATAGAGATAAATGAAATAGAAAAATAAGTGAAATAAAAAGTTGGTTATTTGAAAAAGTAGCAAAATTACCAAAGCTTTAGCTCTACTAATCAAGGAAAAAAAAGATTCAAACTAAAATAAAAAATGGAATGGGACATTACTGTTGACTTTACAGAAATGAAATGATTATAAGAGAATACTATGAATATTTTTAATGTGATATTTTACATTATTTTGTTAAACACACACAGTTTCTAAAAGTTGCACAGCAGTACACAGCTCACATGTACTGATTTCATGTAGCCATGGTCCATTTCAAGCCACATACTGTTATACCATGCTCTTTCATACTTGGCCCATTGCCAGCAAAAAGCCCAGATGTGTGTTCTTTTTTTTTTTTCTTAAGCTTTTATTTATATTCCAGTACAGTTAACATACAATGTAATATTAGTTTCAGGTGTGCAATATGGTGATTAGACATGTCCATACAATACCCAGTTTCATCACAACAAGTGTACTCCTTAATTCCCATCACCTACTTGACCTATCTCCCCACTAATCTCCCCTCTGGGAATTATCAGTTTGCTCTCTATAGTTAAAATGCTGTTTCTTGGTTTGTCTCTTGGTCTCTCTCTTTTCTTCCTTTGCTTATGTGTTTTCCTTAAATTCCACAGATGAGTGAAATCATATGATATTTGTTTTTCTCTGACTTATTTCACTTAGCATAATACTTTCTTGCACCATCCAGGTTGTTGGAAATGTTAAGATTTCATTCTTGAGTAATACCCTGTTGTATACATATACTATCTCTTTTTGGTCAGCTCACCAGTCGACTCACATTTGTATATCAACAAATTAGATAACCTAGATGAAATAAACAAATTTCTCAAAACACACTACACACACACACACACACACACACACACACAGACCAGCTATCAAAACTGATTCAAAATGAAATAGAAAATCTAAAACAAGTAAGGAGATTGAATCAAAAATCAAAAGCCTCCAACAAAGGAAAGCTCAGAACTGGATGGCTTCACTGGGAGAGTCTACCAAATGTTTTAAGAAATAACACCAATCCTCCTCACACTCTTCCAAAAAAACAGAAGGGGAGGGAACACATTATTCTATGAAGCCAGCATTACCCTGATATCAAAACAAGACAACGATATAACAAGAAAAGAAAATGATAGGAAAAATATCCCTTGTGAATTTAGGTGCAAAATCCCAACAAAATGCTACCAAACCAAGCCAACAGCATATTAAAATGATTAGATCCCATGACCAAGTAGGATTTATCCCAGGATTGCAAGGGTGGTCCAGCATATGAAAAACAATCAATATATTATACCATATTAATAGAAGGAAGAAAAAAAACCACACCATCATCACAATTGATGCCAAAAAGTTACTGGATAAAATTCAACCATCTCTCATGACAAAAATACTCAGAATAGTAGGAAAACAGGGCAACTTCCTCCACATGATAAAGGCCATCTATGAAAATCCCACTCAGTGTGAAAGAATGAAAGCCTACCCTAAGATCAGAAACAAGATAAGGATGTCTACTTCTGCCACTTCTGTTCAACATTGTACTGGGAGTTCTAGTCAGAGCAACAAGACCAGAAAAACAAAATAAAAAATTAAATTAAATTAAAAATAAAAATAAAACACATCCAGATTGGAAAGGAAGTGGCCAAACTATCTCTAGCCACATATGACCTGAATATATCATATATACATATTTTTAAGTAAAAACTTTTATGCAAATGCTTATAGCAGCACTATTCACAATAGCCAAAATGTGCAAACAACCCAGTGTCCACTTAAATTGTGGTATTCACATCCAATGGGCTATGAAAAAGCCATAAAGAGGAATGGAAGTACTGACTCACGCTACAACACAGATGAACCTTGAAAACATTAAGCTCTATGAAAGCAGACAGACACAAAAGGCTGCATACTATAGGACTGTATTTACAGGAAATGGCACAGACACAGAAAGCAGATGAGAAGTTGCAAGGTGCTGCAGGGATGGGGGAATGGCCAGTGACTGTCCAAAGGGCAGAGAGTTCTTTGTGGAATGAGGAAGGTATTCTGGAATTTTCAAGTTGTAATAACTGCAAAACATTGCGAATGTACTAAGCACCACTGAATTGTACACTTTAAAATGATTAAAAGGGTGAATTTCTGTGATGTGAATTTTACCTCAATTAAAAAATACAGAAGGAAAGAGGATACATTTCATAATTCTTATTTTATGCCCAGCCTAGTGCTAGTCATTTCCCAACTGTATCTCACTGATCCAAGTGGACATTTGTCCATAAGTAGGTCATGACTTCATTGAAGAGAATTTGCAAACTGGAATTAAAACTTCAGAATTTGCTCTAATTCCACCTTCTCTAGGAAGCATCCCTCTTAACTCTTCTAAAACAGAAAAAAGTGACTACATTGTCCGTAATGCTTCCCTACCTTCACCTCCTGATATCTGAACACATCATGCTTTGGTCTTAACTTTTGAATTTCCTTTCTTTCATGATGTGACGTGCTTCTTGTCTCTCTTACTAGTCTGTGAGCTCCTTAAAATCAGGACTTGTCCTTTGTTTTTACATTTCTGTGCTCAGCACATAGTACATGCTCAACAAAGGTTTTCATTGGCCAGCTGGGATTTCATATTTGGTTCCTATAAGTATACTGCATTAATGGCTCCTAAAATAGCCATGTCTGTTTGACTTGCCTGTGCAACACTCAGCATCTACTTCCCAGAATGAAACTAGGTCACATCTGGGACACATGAAGAGTTTTAAGAAAATTTCCCTCTGAATACAAAACCCTTAAGTGTATATCAAATAGAATCAAGCTGATCATGCCAAAAAATTGTAAAGGATTAAAACTTTGCTTCCTTATTATATTTTTGGGTTTTGCTCTTTTACTTCATTTAATAAGTTTTATAGCAACAGGATGATTTACACAAGTTGAAAATCAAAACAGGATGAAAACGGCAAAAAGAAAAGCAAAGTGTTTTACTTTATGAGTCTTTTTCTTCCTGAATCCTCCCCTACACTATGGTTATTTTATACAAGATCTGTCTGTCTGGTTATGAAGATAATTTATAAACAAAGGATCTAAGACATCTCTGCTCTCTTGTAAAAAAAAATCAAAAGATGAAAAAAATATGTATCAACAGAGAGGCTCTGAGGAAGAGGACCTCTCCTGACTACAGTCACAGGATGGTTTATTAAGAGAAACACTTGGAATGAGCTGACTTTGGTGATTTCTGGGAATAGCAGCAGAATTTGCTAGATCCCCATAAATGTTTTGTTGTGTCTGCTAGATCCTGGGAACAATACACTTTGGGGGCACTAGTTACTTCTGCTATTGTTTTAAGTCATTCTGAAAGTTGACCCCCTTTTTTTGTACATGAAAAGGAGGCAAAATATTTTCTGATGGTACATTATTTGAACATTGTAAATCATTCCAAAAAGTGGGTTAGGTACATGAGAATACTAGTCATTCCATTAGTCATATTTTGCCCACTCACCTCTACCATACACCCAAGTATATAAAATGGCACAAAGAACTATGACTTGCTCTTTGTCACCTCATTTGTCTTTAAACTGTATTAAAACTGAGGACATTTTCCATCTTCAAAATTCTAGCATGCTGTTGTTGTCCAGAGTATATCAACTCTGATTTCCTTTCTTCTGTTCACATTCCATGTTGGGAGAAGGGGGCCATCAGGTGGAAAGGATCTGAGTCCTGTATCTCAAGTTCTTGAGATACCATGATTTCTTTTATCCTGTCTCATTCCCCTTTGTTCAGATTTATCAGCATTTATTGAATATCTATCATAAACAGTGTCTGTGCTTGGCCTGGATTAGGGACTCAAAACTAGGACTCTATTCCCTCCCTCTTCCATCTTGCTATAAATATTCATTGTATCAGTCAGGGCCCTGGCCACGAACAGAATGGATGCTCACAATGGACTCTGATGAGAACTTAATGAAGGGACTCAATACAAGAGTATGAATGCAGTTGAGGAAACAGAAAAGTGATCAGAGGCACCAGGCATCTAGAAGCTGTTACCACTCTTAGGCAGAGTATTTTGGGAGCTTGGTGAGAGGTGGCACTATGGAAGGCTTCTGCCATCAGTAGCTGTAGTTACAGAGGGAGGGGTTACCATTACTCTCAGCATTGATGCAGTAGGGAGAGGTTACTTCTTATTGGCTGAGCCAAACTGGAAGCCACAGGGCAAAGGGGTCCTGGGGGACGTAGTTTGCAGGGTCAGCTTCCCATGGCATGGAGCAGGGCAGAGAAGAGAGGGGAATGGACTTAGGTGATCAGAAGAAGAATAAAGTGCATTCACTTTAGAATTTAACTTTGAAACAACATGTTTCAAAGTAGTATTATCCAAATTTTACAAATGAAGACATTGAGGTCAAGTTTAAGTAATTTGCTGAAAGTCGCATGGCTACTAAATATAGATAGGATTTAAATTCATGCTTTCCAGTTCCACTTCTGTTCTTTTTTACCAACACATTTCTTTTATGCTTTCCTTATAGGGCTTTCCTTACATCTTTGACAATGTGGGTCTTGTAAATGATTTGTCTCCCATTTTTAATTTAGCTACGAGGAAGTTCAGAGTCAAGTTTTAAGTCCCCCTTTGCTAAGGGTGTAGGATTTTATGGATTGCATTTTCCAGTGGCCTTATCCCATTATTTGATCTAATTTTCCTTTTTTTTAATTTCATATTTTCACATTAAATATTTTCTTCCATTTTTTTTTAAGAAGTAAAGGATAGGAAAATGAATAAATGAGTGTGTAACTGTGGGCCTGTGCTTAATCAGTCCTTTTCTCAATCCAGTCGTGACTCACTGCATAGGGACTGCCAGCCCATCCCCTCCTCCCTCAAATATACACACCCATGATCTTTGCTTTAGAGTTTGATTTTTACCACCACAGTTGTATTCTGCAAAGTGCCCCCACCAGCCATGGCCAATCAATTAGAATTGGCAGGGGAACTAAAACCTACTTACAATGTAACATGACCAGTAAATTAACTGATAATACCACAAGATATTTAATATGGAAATGCCCAATGGAGAGAGTGGCTTCCATGTTTAATGGCAGGCACCCTGAGAGCTTTTCACTCAGGCTCATTGTATGTGATGAGCATCAGTCTAGTCTGTTTCTCATACTTCAAATACATTAGTAAAAGTCAGGATGAACAATACGTGAATGCACTGCTTCTTTAAGTAATTGATTTTTCTTCTCCAGACTCAAATTTGTGGCATTATTCCAAGCATGTCTCAATGGTTATTTTTTGAAAAAGTGCTCTGCTATTTGTTTTTCTCATCCTCGATAAGGGCTTATTTGGCCTTATTAATAGAGTTAGCTCCGCTAAAGTTGAAGGGTCACAATTCCATTAACTAGCATCCTGAAGCAGCCCTATACCATTCAGGAGAGAGTAGAATTCATTTTAGCAATCCAAGACTTGGATTCCACTCAAGACCATTTAGTGAAAGCTCCCAAGGGGCTATTATTAAAAACTCTTGCCCATAAGATTATAATGGCATGGAACAATATAACAGTAAAAATATTACTGATAGTAATACTTTCTTAGAGTTCTATAAGTATTTGTAGATTATGTGTTTTCATATGTAATATCTCATAACCTCAAAACAAAACTTTAACAAATTTCTTTTAAACACATGCATACTCTCTCTGTGTATATAAACATATAATCAAAACAAGAGTTTGATTCTGCAGGGAAATCTATCCAAATTCACTGATTTGGCATCATGAGTTATGTTCTTAACCGAATTGTTCAACTCCAGCTGTTGTGTGAAACTCAGGTACAGTGACTTGCAAGCTTCGACCATGAGAAATGACTATTCCTTTACTCCAGCTGGTAGCCTGAGCATTTTCTCTTTCTCCCCCAAGTCAGGTTGATGAGACTTCAATATTAACACGGATGTGGCTATTTCTGCTTTAGATACAGAGAATTACAGACTAATATTTTATGTGTTTGAGACTAAATTAACAAAATGTTCAGGATTTTGACCTCTACTAATGATAATCTTCCTTGATGTCCATTTCCATGCCTTTTCCATTCCTCTCTTTGTTTCTAAGATGAACAATGAGCATGTTGATGACGTTTTTGCATATTAAAGATTTTTCATATATTATCTCAATGTATTTCTATATTGTTCTATGTAGTAGGTATCATGATGCACACTTTAGTGTGGAAGATATTCATGTTCTAGCCTTCAGAACTAGACAAACTCTGGGAGGGCCCACAGATCCAATGGTGTCATAGTCATTGGTAGTTTTCATTTATTATTGATTCCAAAATATCCATTGTGTGTCTCTGTGTACAACACAACACCAGAGATTATGAGGGATACACAGATATACAGAACAACCAGAATATGTCATCTATGTCCCAGAAGTAACTTACAGGCAATATACTTCTTCCTACCCTCAGGCCATCCCAAGTGCCATTTTGTCTACAAGAGCCTTCCTAACTTTCCTTAAGTCTTTGTAACTTTTCTAAGCTCCACGAAGATGTATCAGGCTCTGTTCACTAGTATATTCCCTGTCAGCAGCCCAGTGCTTTGTGCATAGCAAATACGCCATCAGTGTTTGTTTACTGTGTACACTCAGCATATAATCTTGATGTCTCTTGAAGCCCCTATAATAATTACAGTTCCTGCTGTCCTGATGCAACAGCTCACATTTCTCTTGCTGTTGCTTCTGACTCTCAAAATTCTGAAAAATAGATGATTCTTCAGAAGGTCTCAAAAGTCTTTCCCCATGACAATTTGTACTGAAACTCTGCCTGGGCCCATTGTCAGTCTGAAATGGAAAAGCTGATCAGAGAAATTACTGGAGCTCAACATAACACCTAACAGAATTCACCAGTTAAGTGTAAAATTAACCAGTTTCTCATTTTTTTACTAGAAATAATAGCATCATAAATTATAACCTGTTTACAAGTCCAGAGTTTCAGCTACATAGTTGACATTCAGTATGTAATATCCATGACAAATTTAGAATAAAATTATTTCTTTAAATGACTAAAACTCCCAAACTCATTCTATAAAGCCAGCACTACCTTGATCCCCAAACCAAAGACCACACTAAAAGGGAGAATTATAGACCAATATCCCTGATAAACATGGATGCAAAAATTTTCACCAAGATACTAGGTAATAGGATCCAATAGTACATTAAAAGATTTATTCACCACAACCAAGTGGGATTTATTCCTGAGCTGCAAGGGTGGTTCAACATCACCAAATCAATATGATATACATCACACTAATAGAAGAAAGGACAAGAACCATATAATCCTCCCACTAGATGCAGAAAAAATATTTGACAAAATATAGCATCCCTTCTTGATAAAAATTCTTTGCCATGTAGGGATATAAGGACCATATCTTAATATCAGAAAAGCCATTTATGAAAAATCCACAGTAAACATCATCCTCAAAGGGTGAAAAGCTCTGTTTTTTGACCTTTCTTGATTCCTGAGAAATTAAGGAATAGATCCCATTTAAAATTACACCAAAAACTTGAGTGCTGTGAAGTGTGTAAACCTGGTGATTCACAGACCTGTACCCCTGGGGATAAAAATATATGTTTATAAAAAATAAAAAAGTAAAAAAAGAGTTTTATATAAAAAAAATAAAATAAAATAAAATTACACCAAAAACTGTAAGATACCTAGGAATAAACCTAACCAAAGTGGTAAAGGATCTGTACCCTGAAAACTAGAGAACACTCATGAAGAAAACTGGGGAAGACACAAAGAAATGGAAAAACATTCATGCTCATGGATTAGAAGAACAAATATTGTTAAAATGCCTATGTTACCCAAAGCACTCTACACATTTTGCACAGAACTGGAACAAACAAACCTAAAATTCGTATGGAACCAGAAAGACCCTGAATAAACAAAGGAATATTGGGAGGGAAAAAAAGCTGGAGGCATCACAATTCCAGACTTCAAGCTGTGTTACAAAGCTATAATCATGTAGACAGTATGGTACTGACCTAAAAACATACACATAAATCAATGGAACAGAATAGAGGACCCAGAAATGGACCCTCAACTCTATGGTCAACTAATCTCCGACCAAGCAGGAAAGAATATTCAATGGAAAAAAGAGTTTTTTCAACAAATGGTGTTGGTGAGAATGTGGAAAAAGGGGAACCCTCTTACACTGCTGGTGGGAATGCAAGCTGATGTAGCCACTCCGGAAAACAGTATGGAGTCTCCTCAAAAAGTTCAACATAGAGCTACTTGGTGACCCAGCAATTGCACTACTAAGTATTTACCTAGAAGATACAAATGTAGTGATCCAAAGGGGCACTTGCACCCCAATGTTTATAGCAGCAAGGTTGAAAAAAGCCAAGGAGTATGGAAAGAGTGCAGACGACCATCAACCGATGAGTGGATAAAGAAGATGTAACATATATTTGCACTGGAATAGTACTCAGCCATCAAAAAATTTTTTGAAATCTTCCATTTGCAATGTTGTGGACAGAACTAGAGGGTATTATGCTAAGTGAAATAAGTCAATCAGAGAAAGATAATTATCCTATGATTTCACTCATATATGGAATTTAAGAAACAATACAGAGGATCATAGGGGAAGGGAGGGAAAAATAAAAAAAGAAGAAATCAGAGAGGGAGACAAACCATAAGAGACTCTTAACTCTAGGAAACAAACTGAGGGCTCCTGGGGGGAAGGGGTTTAGGGAGATGCGGTAACTGGGTAATGGGCGTTAAGTAGGGGCACGTGATGCAATGAGCACTGGGTGTTATATACGACTGATGAATCCCTGAACTCTACCTCTGAAACTAATAGTGCCCTATATGTTATTTAATTGAATTTAAATAAAATAAAAAATAATATTCTGAAGTTGTTACATAGATATAAGAACTATTACATATATTTTTAACTCTATGCAACTTTGGTTGTTGTCATTGTCATCATCATTATAACCACAGCCTTCTTTTCAAACATCTGCACATTTTTGGCATGAGCATTGGGTCTGGCACATAGCTTGTGTTCAATGTTTTTGAGATTAATGCATACACATTTACTATGATTGATACTTGACAAGAACTTTACAGTGTACAAAGCAAACAGTTTTCCAGCCATTATTCCATTTGCACCATATAACAACCCAGTGAAGAAGGTACAGGAATGAATACCGACTCTTTTTTTTTTTTTTTTAACCAACTCTATCTTAAAAAAAAAAAAAAAAAAAAAAGCTACCTCCAGAGATTGATTGTCCAAGTTCAATAGCAATTAGTATGTGTGGAGTTGCCATTCAAAGTCAAGTCTTGAGACTCCAAGCCCCAGCACTCTCCTGGCTTGACTTTCAAACTTAAATTTATGCATGGGGGAAGGACTGAGAATTCCTTAGCATGTTAAATGGCACTCAATGGATTTTTTAAATATCAAAATAGAATTGGTGTATTTTTTTAAATTAGATACTCATTAATCTAAACAGACACAGGCACCATTAAAACAAATTTAGGACCTGAAAGCAATTTAATACATTGTCTTAGGACTAAAATTAGAGGAAACCGCAGGGTGTGTGGAACAAAAACAGCCATGCTGTTAGTGAACTGTCAGCATCTCTTAGACCTAAGGAGTGAATAATTATCACAAAAGGGAAAGAAAAATAAACCATAATTAAGCAATGGCTGTAATAGTGTTCCCCTGGGGATAATTATTTGTCTCTATTGCATTCTAACAGCACTACTCTAGAGTGATGTAGAATCTTCTATCTTCATTTTTATAGTTATATTTGACACGTGCAATTTTAAATTTTGCTTTTTAACAAGCAAATTATTTTCTTAATGTGTCTTAAACCTTTATATTTTACGTTAGACACTATAAACTCCTTAAACAACTGGTGCCTCATTATTTAACAACAACAGACCATTGTTTATTCATTTGGCACAACAATCAATAAACATCTAATAACTTTGAAGTAATTAGAGCTGTTCAGAAAAGCAGAACCACCTCAGGAGTTCCATGTAACTGGAATCCTCAGGATAAGGCAGGTGGTGGGTGCTAAAGAGAAAATTATTGCTCCAAGTAATAGGATGGTCCTCTTTATATCGTTGTTAATTTTTACAAAGTGTTAATTGTCCTAATTTCAAAAGACAGCCTCAATTTGCTTACAATGAAAGTACAGTTATTTATAATAATAAAAAATAACAACAATCCCAAGCATTCACTTAAGGTAACTAATCAGTGAGGAAGAAGGAGAGGGGATATATTTTATCATGAATTCATAGGTTAGGAAAATGTAACTATGTAGAAAACATAGTCATGGAGCACCTGGGTGGCTCAGTTGGTTAAGCCTTCAGCTCAGTCATGATTTTGGGGTCCTGGGATTGAGTCCCACATCAGGCTGCCTGCTCAGTGGGGAGTCTGCTGCTCCCTCTCCCTCTGCCACTTCCCCTGCTTGTGCTCTCTCTCTCCCAAAGAAATAAATAAAATCTTATTTAAAAAAAAACAGTCATGAGTTTTTAGCAACTGAGTAAGATTGAGAACCATTGTCCCTCATATAAGTGTATGTTATAGATAAGGCCTGATGAAATCCAAAACCTAGAAAGGTAAACTATGGTGTGCCCTGGTGCAAAACTGATTGCCAGCAGAGAAAAGCTTATGGGAGGTGGGTGGGGAGATGAGGAAGTTGGTGAGGTTTCTACTTCACATAGCTCTACATTTCTCGGTTAAGCAGGATGCATCTCCTTTCCTATCTAAAACCCTTTGATGGCAACCCATTACCCTTATGAAAAAATTTCAAATTCTTACCACGGTCTTCAAGGTCCTGCATGAACTAGCATTTGCAGTCACATCTTCCCAGGATTACTCTTCTCATATCATGATGGACCTCTACCAGTTCTTCAAAGGCATTGAGCTCTTCCTACCCAATGCTTCTGCAGGTACTGCTCCTTCTATCTGAAGTGCCTTCTCCATGCCCTTCCACCTGACTAATTTCTATTCATTTAATAGATTTTGGTTTAAGTATCCCTTCTGTAGAGAAGACCACACTGATTTCCACCTCACTCCCTTTATCTTAATCATACCTTTAATTCTTTTACGTGGTATCTGGCATTTTTCTTCATTTCTGCCATTAATAACAACCTATTTGTACCCTTATCTACTTGAAGTTTATCCATGGGTTAGTATACATCAACACATATATTTTCTAGCTCTTTCTTCAGAGAGTCTAGAAGTACATCTAGCCTGAGAACTTGGGTTTCTAATACCTTTCTTCAATAAAAGGATCCAGGCCTTCTTGGAGAAATAGTTGACTCCAGTACTAGGGCAGAGTAAATTCAAGGTGAGTCTGGAACATCTTGGAGTGACAGGAAGCAAGGAAGTGCTTTAAAAATAGTGATACGTGAAAAAGACAGTAGTCAACCTGCAAGAGCTCACACAGACCAAAGCTGGAAGAGTTGTTTCCAGAAAATAAATAATGATAGCACTGGATTATAACCTAAAGAATAAAATAAACATCCATGAATCCACACTGATATAAATGATTGAGGAGGAGGGATTGATGTTTCTTACAGATGAATTACAGATAATAAATGCAGTCGCTCTCTCCCTCCAGGAGGTAGAACTGCATTCCTCTCCCTTGAATGTGGGTCAGGCTTAGTCACTCACTTCTAACTAATAGAATAGAAAAACATTAAAAAAAAATTAAAAAACTAATAGAATATAAACATAAAATAATAAAACAAAATAATATAAAATAAAATAATAAAACATTTTTTAAAAAGCCTTTACAGTCTGACTTAAAATACCTCAACTAAATGCTTAAGGTTAACATCACCAGTGATAAATCATGTTTTTGGCATGCATCCTGGACATGGGGTGATGAAAAAGGCTCTTCACTCTTATATTATCCATTCAAAAAAATCCATAACTACCATCTCTTATGAAAAAGTATCAGACAAACCCACACTGAGGGACTTCCTACAAAATACCTGACCAATAATTTTCAAAGGTATCAGGTCATATAAAACAAAGGAAGTCTGAGAAACTGTCATAGGCTGCAGAAGACTCAGGAGATGTGATCATGATATTGTCTATTGCAACATAGTTAATAGTATTGCACCATTGTGGAATGTTAGTAATGATAAATATGTTATGGTTGTGTAAGATGTCAACATGAGATACAAGGGGAACTTTCTGTGTTGTTTAAACTCTTCTCTAAACTGATGGCAAAATGAAAAGTTAAAAATTTAAAACTAAGGATGTACTATATGTTGGCTAATTGAATTTAAATAGAGTTAAAAATATCTTCTCCTGGGGTGCCTGGGTGGCTCAGTGGATTAAAGCCTCTGTCTTCGGCTCAGGTCCTGATCCGGAGGTCCTGGGATTGGACCCGGCATCTGGCTCTCTGCTCGGCGGGGAGCCTGCTTTCTCCTCTCTCTCTGCCTGCCTCTCTGCCTACTTGTGATCTCTGTCAAATAAATAAATGAAATCTTAAAAAAAAAATCTTCTCCAACGAAACTGTAACTCCACTAGCAGGAGTCATCCTCTAGTGATCACTGCTGTATGCCCATGCACAGGGGTGCATGCTGGATATCCCTTTGGGTTCTAGAGTAGGCTGTGTGTTTGATTCCTGGCTCAGCCACTTGTGGACCCTGCAATCAGCAAGTCCTGTAAGCATTCCATTGAAATACCTCAGCTTACTCATCTGAAAAAGGAATATAAGGTGGTTGTGAGAACTGGAGGCCTCAATATGTGTAAAACATGTATAACAGTGCAAGTTATCATTGAACCAATTCCCATTTAATCTAGCAACACTGAGTGAGAGAATGAATGGCACAAGGCTTTTTTCTTTTTTGTTTCGGCTAAGAGCAAGTCACAATTCCATCAACATCAGAAAGAATCTGGAGAAGAGGTTCAGAGGACAGAGTAGGATGAATGGATTGGGGGCTTCATGAGGTACACAGTAATGGGTTGGCATCAGGATGGCAGAAGTAAGAGGATAAACTGGGGGATGGCTAAGCCAGGAGCAATACTGATATGGAAGTACATCTGTGGGCCTGTGTTTTGATTGGTAATGAAAGTCGACCAAAAAGAGCAATTAGCCTCTCTGGGGCACAATGCCCTCAGGTGGGTTCTCCATGCTTCCCCGGTTTGCCTTGTGTTTGCAGGGGTCCGATTCTTGCACATTGTATTTCTCAGCCTCCTACTTAGCTGGTTTCACATGAATGTGGCCAATAGGAGCCACGAGTGGGAGAATGGACGGTAGGAGAAAGTGAGAAGCCCGAGTTTTATCTCCTTTCTCTGTCTTGGACAGTAATTCCAGCAGCAGCTATACCTCTTCCATCAACAGACCTGCCATGGTCTCAGCTTCTGGCCAGAGGCCAGTAACACCTTTTCCTCTGTCCTTCCAGTCCAGGGTCTTGGCGGCTTCCTTCTGTAGTTATCCTCTGGGCTGCCTGTCTTCTCTTTGACTCTCAGCTTGTCTATCGCCTGTGTCACCTATCCCTGGTTTTGAAATCCCTCTGATGAAAGCTCAGGTAGCTTCTAGTTCCTGGTTAGACTACAGAAACAAAAGGCATGATGGGGCTCCCTGTTTTCCAGACTGACCGGAACTCTGAGGAGGGTTTTCCAGTACTACCACAGGCAGACGCTGGTAGTATTCCTAAGCATATATTACACAGTCATTGTGCTGTGAACTTGCCTGGGCTTTGGGGCATTGTCAAGTTTAGAAGCAGGTGCCAGTGAAAACCTGTTTACGTTTCCTCATACACCACTGCCTTCTGGGCGGTCCCACACAGAACTAACAAATCTGATGGGAGGCGGAAGTTTCAGAATCCTAGACACAACAACAGATCCAGTGGCAGGTCGGTCGGGGTTATGTCATCTGAAGAGCCCAGCCTGCTCTGAAGTATGCCAGAGTACTGGAGCCAGAGCAGGGTATCTACACCATTCTAGCCCCTGTAAATTCTGGCTGGGTCTTCCTACAAGAAGATGCTTCTATCAACAGCATTTTGTCTCTGGTATTCATTTAGACCACGCTTTGCTTGAGTCCTCCCTCTCTGTCCCCCTCACTTGGCCTCCATCTCTTCCGTCTTATTCCCCTTGGGAATAAGAATTTGGCTTGGCCAGCTATCCTACCCTTGACCTTGGTATCTCCTCCAGGACATCATCCTGGCATTTGTCTTCCAGCTTCTCATATATCCACCACTTTGATGAAGGATTCTACTGCTACAACTCCACTGAAGACCTCACCATAGTCTCCCTTTTACTTTATTTTACCCCTGAAAATAGGAAACCAAATGAAAGACAGGACAAGAGCTGATGATGAGACTGACAGCCATAGTCAGGCTTCAGTAAAGGAAAGAGGGATAGAAACAAAAAATTGGCTCAGGAGCTGTTTGCTATGGTTAGAGCCTAGACTCTAAGGTGGAAGAGGTAAAGATGCATGGGAAATCCAAGAGATTTCTTTTAAAGGATAGTAAAAGTAAAAAATATTTAAGTAAAAGACACACTATAGCTTACAGTATACCTAATTCATCCCTTTTAACCCCATACTGATGGTTATATAAACATTCACATTCATCTGAGGGACAGCAGCAATAGTAGGTTTTTGGGTTTTTTTGTTTGTGTTTTGTGTTCTTTTAGGGTCAGGAGGCTTTAGCTTCTCAACAACTTCCACCAGCTTTCCTCCTTAGTTCTTTGATCTGGACACTTGACATTTTCTCATTCTATGGAAAGGGATCTGCAAAAACAGTTTAGGACAAGCTGTTAGGTTTTCCTTTCTACCATATTGTGTTCCCTAAGAAATTTCTGTTTAGAAATTCTAGATTGTCTACTGAAAGTAGTAGTTTGGGTGCCTGGGTGGCTCAGTCGGTTAAGCCTTAGCCTTTGGTTCAGGTCACAATCCCAGAGTCCTGGCACAGAGTCCAGTATTAGAGTCCCTGCTCAGCAGGAAATCTGCTTCTCCCTCTGCCCCTCCCCCTGCTCGTGCTCTTTCCCACTTTTTTTCTCTCTTGGAAAAATAAAAAATCTTAAAAAAAAATAGCCGAAGTAGTAATATCTATCAAATATTGACCACTGCACTTAAAATATATACTTTAATACCAGTGGGTACCATGTATTTAAAACACTATTATTCAATAATTCAGTATAACCAGTAGCCTTATGCTGTACTCTCAAACAAGTCACAAATCATATATGCCTTCTTTCTATCACGTGTAAAATTCGATATGGCATTATTCACTTCCTCAGAGATGGCTATTTGATGAAGAATAATGAAAATCTTGATCACTACAAGCTGATACTCAGCTGTGATTTGCTCAGCCTAGACAGCAGACCATTATTAGCTAAGAGTGAGAAACAAAATGTATCTGAAATGGGATATTGTGAAGAATGGGTTTTGCATTCATGCAGACCTGGTCTAAGTCTTGGCTTCACTATCTACTGGCTTTGTGACCATCGATCATTTATTTAACTTCTTTGTGTGTCAGTTTATTTATCTGTAAAAATACAGATAATAGTATGTCCCTTACAGTGTTTTCTTTTCTTTCTTTCTTTCTTTTTTAGAGGATTAAATAAATAACATTGTCTGATCTGGTATGTCTGGCATTTAGTGGCTTGTTATTGTTGGTGATGGTGTTTTAAAGTATATTTCCTGGAGGATATTCTTTCTCACTCCTGTTCCATAGAGCCCCCTCCCAGAGACAGCACGAGGTTGGAGCCATAGTTATATTGAAATGGTTCTTTCTATTTATTTATTTATTTGATAGAGATCACAAGTAGGCAGAGAGGCAGGCAGAGAGAGAGAGAGGAGGAAGCAGGCTCCCCGCTGAGCAGAGAGTCCAATGCGGGACTCGACCCCAGGCCCCTGAGATCATGACCCGAGCTGAAGGCAGAGGCCCAGCCCACTGAGCCACCCAAGTGCCCCAACTGAAATGGTTCTTAATGCCAGGTGCACTTTAGAATTACTTTGGCATTTTCTTTTCTTTTTTTTATCATGAAAGATTTTATTTATTCATTTGACAGACAGAGATCACAAGCAGGCAGAGAGGCAGGCAGAGAGAGAGGAAGGGAGGCAGGCTCCTCGCCATCAGAGAGCCCGATGTGGGGCTTGATCCCAGGACCTTGGGGTCATGGCCTGAGCTGAAGGCAGAGGCTTCAACCCACTGAGCCACCCAGGCGCCCCTACTCTGGCATTTTCAAACATAAAAATGGGCAACATCCCAGAGAAATTCAGTTCAAAGTCTATTGACATAAGGTCCAAGCTCAGCAGGTAATTCTAATGTGCAGCTGGGAGTGAGGGTCAGTGTGAGGGTCAGAGGAACCATGGATCTGAATTTGGATGATGTGATAGTTGATATTATTTGTCAGTTTAATAGGACCATGGGATGCCCAGATATTTGATTAAACATTATTTCCTGCTGTGTCTATGAGGGTGTTTTGGATGAGATTAGACCTGCAGACTGAGGAAAGCAGATTGCCCTCCTAAAAGTGGGTGGGTATTATCCAATCTTTTGAGGGCCTGAACAGAACAAAAGGGCAGAGGGAGAATCTGATCTCTGCTGAACTGAGTGAGCTGGGACATTGTTTTTTCTTGCCCTTCTACTGGGACTTAACACCATCAGCTCTCCTGGTCCTCAGGCGAGAGTATGCCACCAGATTTCCTGAGTTTCCAGCTTGCAGAAAACAGATTGTGGAACTTCTAGCCAATTCCTTACAGTACATTGCTTTAAATACACATATACATCTATGTGTGTGTGTGTGTGTGTGTGTGTGTGTGTGTGTGTGTGTGTGTCTTTATCTACATTTATATGTACTATTGGCTCTGCTTCTCTGAAGAACCCTAATACAGATAACATTCTTATGATCCTTGGTGCTCTCCAAATTTGAGAAAACAACCTATTCTTCTCTGTTAAGAAACATGAACCTCCATTTCCCTAAAAACACTAATTATAGTTGGGTATCACCCTAGACTCAGGCCCAAGGTAGAAGGATTTGGCCAAATATATTTGTATAAATATATGTACAGTATGCTGCGGAGTTATCTAGTGGGTAAGTATAAATTAAGTCATGTCTATATTCAGGGGCCACTCATGGATGTTTATATATTTGATATGTGTGTATTAATACATTGTAGTCATTACTTTTTTGGTGCAAAATTTTTCCTATCTTAGGCCAGTAGAAAACTCTTCATGTTGGCTCTAGTATTATTTTAATATGACCTAATAGTCTTTAATAGCGCTTATCCAACGTTAACCACTATTACTATTAGCTATACTTCTTGTTACATGGATGGTAATATTCTTGAAAATGAAGGCTGTGATTAAAATAGAGTCTGAGAAACAGTGAAGTTTAAAACACCAAGTTTTTATACAAATGTCAAAGGGTTATGGCGAGAGTTAAAGAATAAGGAAAGGCTTAAAAAGGGCACACATTGTTCTCTCATGCTACATTTACAGTCATAAAGGATTTTTTAAACTACTTCCTTACCAAGTCAATCACCTTTATAACAAAGTCAACATTGTATTTACTTCCTGTAGATTTTATAAGCTCCCAGAAGTTTCCTGGTAAGCCCCTGTATTAAAAAGAGCAGGTGATATCAAGGCCAAATGCATGTTCCTGACATAAATAGCAGGAAGTCTAAGAAGTGTTTGTTGTAAGAGGAGTAGGATTGAAGCATATGCTTGAATATCTATGAGCACAATATGTCCCACAGCACTATAGAGCACCTGTGTAGAACAGCTAAGCCATATGTTTCTGAAATCATACTTTAAAAATTACTATGTAGATGTCAAAAAGGAAAATGCACATTTGCACAAAAAATAAACATGTGTTTGCTATTAACATAACTCTTCATGGTTTCTTCAAATCTTTCTTAATTGTAACAAGTTTTTATCTTGTGTATACCAAAATGTCTTCTAAAATCATGGAAGTGTAACAAACTAAAAATCTAAGAAGCATATTGTCAAAAGAACGATATTAAAATTTCTATACAATATTGGACTTCAACCAGCATGTCTTTAATGCAACTCATGGAGTTAGTATTAAAAACTCCATGGGTCACAAAAGAACCAGCAGTCTATTAGCCTTTCGTATTTGTTTAGTCTCATGTGAAGAACCTTCTACTCTTTTTAGCCAAAGGCTTAATGTTATGTTAAGGTGATCTGTGAGGTCTGTGTACAAGTTTAGGGTTAGAGTGGGCAGGAAAGGGACATTAAGAGAGATGAGGGAGATGTCTTCAGCCTGCTGTGTGTGGCTAGAATATATAACGGAATATATAGAGAATATATGTAGAATATATATATATATATATATATATATATACACACATATATATATAATATAACAGATAAGAGATATACCTGGAATATATAACAGATGAGAGGAAGACTTAAAAGTTAGAATAGATGAAAATACTAAGTTTAAAAAGATCACACAGAAATGCAGGATTGTATTATTAGTATTTGACACTTGCTATCCCAGTGGTTCGATTTATGGTTATTCTAGAGCTATGATTTAATTTAACTGAAAGGATAATTTAATTCAAAGACTTCTTACAATGCATTTCCAAATTGAGGTCTTCTTTGAACCTATTTTTAATGGCTAGCTTAGACATTGATAATTAGTAACATTCATTTGTAAGACATTATTTGATAAAGCAGTGAATATAGTAAATTGATATAGTAAAGGAGTGAATAGCATTTTGTTTCTATAATTAGGTAAGACAACCAAATTTCATTTAATAGCCATTAATTTGCTGAGTAAACCTATTCACAGTTCACATGAAAGAAAACATTCATACAACTCCGGTCAAAACATTATGACCTCTTGGTTAATTAGGGTCCAAATTACTGGGGCGGTTCTACATGAGTACAATGAGATGCTCTGTACAAACCTTTGATGAAGTAAGTCTGGGATATGCTTCACAGATCACCTCTCTCTTGGAGAGTCACAATGTACACAGCATATCAAAAGACTATTCTAAGATATTCTTTAAGAACAAAGCCTATTTAACTCACTGTTTTCCAAACTTAGTTGACCATGGCTCTTTCTTTTCCAAGGAAAACCTATCATTATTCTTGTAAAATATGTTGGCTTCCCTGTGCTCCCAGACTTCATTGGAATAGCAGCATGCCCAGTCTCAGTACAACTTTGCCAGTCCCTAGCGGTGGGCTGGGGATACGCAATCTGGCCAGGGAGACCAAAGAAGTCACTAAGGGGCTGTTCCTTGATTGAAAAAAAAAAAAAAAAAGGTGGTGGCATAGAGAAAACTTATTATGCTTTGGATGCTGTTACCTGAAAAACAGGATGCCTCTAAAGGCTGTGGCATAGTGCAATCAGGAGTGACAAACCTGAGGTCAAAGGCTGGGGGAACAGAAGGATAAAAGAGCTTGTCTCTGGTGGGATGGTTGAATCCACAAGTCAACTTAATGACAGCTTGCCTCTATATTTCTTATAAAGGAAATAAATATCGTGCAAGTCACTATTAGGAAATCCTGGCATAGAAATGCTGCTGATTTCCTGTGAGATTGAGCATTCGGTGCATGGTTATGGGGAAATGACCCATGACAGGTTGTTCAGGGCTCAGACCACAGGGATGAATTTAGCTACAAGTCTTTCCCGATACAAGACTGAGCCTGTTGTTCTGATCATGGCGAAGTTGGCCTCATAGGGGTCAATGTAGCTCAAATAGTATAGGATATTAACAGTGAAGATCGATGATGCAGAGGTATGGAACAACCTTAAAATTCTGTTTTCCACAACAAAAGTTGATGTCTCACTTTAAGCTACGTGTTCATTGTGGGGTGCTCTGAGTCATTTTCACTCTGGAACCCAGGCTGAGGGAGAATCCCCATCTGGAACATTGCTAGTTGTTCTGTAACAGAAACAGAAAAGCTCTGGGGATTCACACACTGACAATCAAGGACTTGGTCCAGAAATAATACCCACCATCTCCCCACGGCTCATTAATCAGAACTGGTTACAAGATCCCACTTAACCACAAGGGGGCCAGAACAGGAAACAGAGAACACCCACCAACTGCTATCACTCACATCAGAATGGTTGCCACAGCGATAGAAGTTTCTAGTCAGAAAGTATGCCTGAGTACCTTGGATTCTTTCTGGGAGGTTTGTCTAAGGCCCAGGTTGGTAGCTAGAGCATTATAGGGCACTGGATTTGGCATTTGCCAAATGTTAGATAATGTATCAGAATTCTAGCCAAGCGGCCTCAAATTCAAGGCAGGATTCTAGCCCTAGGAGGAAGACTGGAGGCCCAGTGAGGCACTTAGCCTTGGTTTCTATTAGCTGAGTCTAGGGCGATAACCCTTTCACGTGGCTTAACTTGAGACGGGATGTTCTGGGGCCAGGTAGGACAGGAGAGATGATTTTAAGTCAGAGGAGCAGGAAAGAGAATTTAACCAACCTGTGGTTGAAGGAAAGCCACAGAGAGTTTCAAAAGTCAAATTTGAAAGAAGTAGTGAGGCCAGAAATAAGAGAATAAGTAAACAAAGCCTGAGCTCAGGAGAATTGCAGGTGTAATGAAATGTAACATGAGGTGTGGACTTTGACGTAGGGCTTAGGAATAAAGCAGTGTGCTACGTGGGAGGACTCAACATTTCTCTCGCTTTGTGATTAGCAAAGGATCATGGCACAGCGTTAAGGGGTCATGCTGGGTTTGACAAACATGTATTTATATTTTAGGGGAGAAGTCTCTGATTTGGTGGGGCTCCAGGTGCCCAGGGGCTAATGGTAAAAAGATAAATTCCAGACCCACTGGCAGGAAGCTGGGGGTGGTCTGAACCGGATACATATGGCCTGCTCTGTCTTGGTTACCTCAGGGATGGAGCAGAGCTGAATCTAAAGGGAGAAGACGTTCAGTACCTAGAGCTTAACAGATCTCAGAAAGGCAGGGCTGGACATGTTTCCACTTGGCTCATTTCTGGATGAGTCTCTCCAGACATACCCATGTTACTGGCATCCTTGGGCCTCTTGAAGTGCCTATCAACTCTGATGCTCATTGGCACCTCGCTCGACATTTCTGTGAAATCTGTTCCTGGATATGTCTGTCCCCTCTCTCTCAAGCCTAATGCTGGCCCCTTCGTGCATCAACAGGGACTGTTCCAGATCTCCTGACATTGCAAAAGCTCAATAGCTGGCTGGGTTGTTGATGATGGAACACAGAAGATTTACTCCTAGAAACAGGAGATGATGTTGTCCACCTTGACCTGAAGCAATGCTTCTAGAAATCTGCTAACGCAGAAACAGACCGGTTCAGGAGAAAAACTGGCATTTGTGGTACTTCTTTTTTATGTGAGGCATGGTGCCGGGCACTTGGAAACATCATCCCATTTATTCCTCACATCAGCCACGAGGCAGATTTTCTTTCCTCCTACATTATAAGATAAGAAACAGAGACGCAGAGGTCAACCGGCTCGCGGGAGGTCACATACCACGTCCATTAGTAAGCAGGGGAGCTGTGATGTGAAGGACTCAGTGACTCCGTGGCTGGAGGCTTTCTCACTTTACCACTCTGCTTGCCAAGAGCAATAACACAGGACTTTGATCAACCAATGAGCATCAGAAGGGGCCTCCTGGATATTTATACATCTGCTACAGAAGGGAACCGTGGAGGAGAGAGCAATTAGCGAACTAATGAATCATCCTCTGTTGTGCAAATAAGCTAATTGAATTTATTTAGGAAGAAGCGGTGGAGTCCTGCTGCCTCTGTGTTGCAGTCACACAGTCTCGGGCCAGTTGCTTAAACCCTCGGAGCTGTGGGTTTTGTCGCTGGAAGATGCGATCCCACTCCTTGCCAGGCCTCCCTCACCAGTTCATTACAAGGAGTTGCTGAGGTAAGGTATCGGCAATCAACATGAAAACAGTAAAGAAATAGGAGAGACATCCTCATTGGCTTTGTCTAAATATCAGACACACACCTTCCCCCTCAAATGTGTTAACGTTGTCCGGCAGGCAGCCAGGATCCCCCCACACCCCGCTGCCCCCAATTTTTAATAAGAAAACACCTCTACTGAAGGCTTCGGGCAGGACATAAATAAATAAAACTGAGGTCCTTAGAAACACTTATTTAAATATGTAATCTTTAAGTGATCTTCTGTGCAGAATGGACATTGACCGTAAGATTTTGGGTATGTTAATGATACATAACACCTGAATTGATTAGTGGTAGCATTTGTTTTTAAGTTACTTTTGTTTCATGACTTCATACTATTGTCGAATATTCAGAAGTACTGGATAAAACATCCTTTTAAAAAATGCACTTTTTCTTTTTAAGTTCTCCCTCTAGAAACTAGAAAAGTGGGGGGGGAGCTTTTTATATTTGACTCCCTCCTATTACTGTCAACAGAAGTTAAGTGCATTTATGAAGACGCAAGGCAGCACAAAGATTCCTCTGTGATTCATCAGAATGCCCATCTTAAGTATAATTACATTACACAGCCCCACTCAGTCGTTAGTTTCTTGTTTAGCGACAATGTCCTTCATTTTAAATCCTTTGATGGTAATTATCTGTAACTATGCCCTTGAATTTTGAAAGCATGCGTACTGTGGCCCTGCTGAACAATGGCTATTTCTAAACTAGGATGCAATTGGCTTCCCCTAAGGGACCGTACGGGAAATGATCTGGAACAACACTGAAAATCTGCAAAAGGTTTCGGAGCTTGAACTACAATCCACAATGAAGGTGTGTGGTTATCTGTATGTGTGTGCAATAAAATCCTAAAAGCAACTTGTTAGGTATAAGGCATGATTTTCTTAATCCTTAAAGGACGAACCATGTCCAGCTTTCAAGTGTTTGGCTTCGCCTAAATGAAGGCATATGAACATGTATCACAGAGTGGCCCCAAAGTGAGGTACTTGTGAGGTATTTCTAGTTCTCCTAGTCTACTTTGTGCAGAAGAGTATCTTGTGTTTGTGTATTTGTTCATCCATCGAGCACCCAGCATGCTGGCACTGTTCAGGTGCAGAGGACACAGACCCTATGAGAGTCAGTGCGCCATGCAAGAGTTCACAGGCCAGTGACAGAGGGAACAAAGAAACAACCCCAAAGAACCTGATTAATCTCAGGCTTGGGAGAAATAGCGGATCATGTTAACATTTTAGCTTCTTCCCGGGGCACCTGGGTGGCTCAGTGGGTTAAAGCCTCTGTCTTCAGCTAGGGTCATGATCCCAAGGTCCTGGGATTGAGCCCTACATTGGGCTCTCTGCTCAGCAGGGAGCTTGCTTCCCCCTCTCTCTCTCTGCCTGCCTCTCTGCCTACTTGTGATCTATCTCTCTGTCAAATAAATAAATAAAATCTTAAATTTTTTTTTAGCTTCCTCCCGACACCTGCTGATTTGGTCCTTCTTTCCAGGTGGGAGTTTCCAGGATGTGTCCTACTGTGTTTTCCCCGCTCCCTTTGGAACTTCCATCCATCTATCTCTCTACTCCCTGCCGCAACTGGCACCACATGCAGGATACTCCGAATATCAAGTCCGGCAAGCAGTCGGGGTCTCCCCAGGAGAGGGCATCCCATCTGGATGCCTCGTTTGGACCCCAGCAACCTGCGGCGTCGGGTCTGAGGGTTATGGCACCTCTACAACATGTCAGACTGTTCGGCCGTCCTGGTCTTGCATTCCCTGCCTCCCTATCCCTGCTTTTGTTCTCTTGGGCTCTTCTGAAAACCACATTTATGTTCTTCACATATGGCAAGGATTTTTGGTCAAAACTAAAAACCTATACAATGTGTTCCTTGGCAAAAGGATTCGTTAAGCCAGGCTGGCTTCAACTTAAAAGAAAAGCTTTCAGTAGGCAGCAAAACAAAACAAAAATCCCACAAACCACTCTGGCCACATTGTAATTCTTATTCATAAAAGCAAAACATACTTACCCTTCACATGTGTGCATTAAATAAAGCCCCCTTTCCCAGGGCAGGAAGGTGAGTGTTGGAGTCATTAAAATTTTTGTTCTCAAGCTACACGTGGTTCTAGAAATCCACATAGACACTTAACGTTTTTCTAACACGCTGGCTTTATAGTAGGGAACTGAATCATTTTCTTAGGAATTAACCCTCCGGCCAGATGGCCCAAAGAGAACCCTGTAGAAGTGGTTATCTGGGGACTGCTATTATCTACAGGGCACCATGCTAGGGACCTTACACGTAGGTTTCTCAGATTCCTTACCACTAGCCCAACAAGGTAGGTAGCAGGATTATCTCATCCATGGACAAGGAAACGGAGGCCTGGAGGTTAAGAATCTTGCCCAAGACCTTTCAGCCCTTCTATCAGGCTCCTCATCACTGCTGAGATGCCAGAGGCTTCCTAGTGTTCCCATAATCTTTGCCTCATCTGGGTATGTTTTCCTTTTTCTATAAAGTGTTGGGAACCCAAGATCAGGTTTGAGGGGGACAAGCAACTGGCCTTGGAGCATGGGTCCCCCACAGCATGCGCCCTGGGACTAAAGAGTGAGTGCTGGGGGCAGAACTGCTCCCCAACGTCACAAGGGGGTGACCCCCAATGCTCTACCCCAGGGCGATTCTGAAAGGGCGGACTCGGGACAAGCCGCTTCTCCGTGCCAAGCCTCACTTTCTCAGCTGGGGCGCGAGGTTCGTGCTGCCTGCCTTGCAGCCCTGGAGCAAGGACTGGAGAGAACACAGAGGAAAACAGCTAGTCATTCTTCATTCCCGCCCTCCGTGTTCCTGCCGTGGGCAGCTACTGCATTCACTCCTGCTTTTCCAGAGCAGGCCCAGGCCTGTCCCCGTGTCCGAGTCAGTGCTGATCAGCGTTAGCGGTTGGAGCTCGTCTGGCTGTGGTCCTGACCACCTGCTTGGGTCCTGCTGTTCCGGACTTTTCCTCCAAGGTGCTGAGTCTGACTCCCCAGTCCTCCTCCATCATCCCCTCCTCTCCCTAAGCACTGGCTGGTGTCTAGCTGAGTGAGCTGGGCTTTCTCCTGCTGCTAGACTGGACATCCACTCCCACCTTTAACCTGGACCGTATCTAAGATGTCGATATCCTTTGGACACCATGGAATGCCATCGTAGAGCCGGCCTTTGCAACTGGGTGGGGTCGTCCTACTCAGTAACTTCTACTGTTCTTATTTTGAGCATCTTCTAGGTACCCGGCCCTGCAAAAGACAAATGTGGCCTAGGCAGCTGAGCTGAGTGCTTTATGCATATCATCTCATTGAAGTCTCACTGTCATCCTGCAGAGTAGGTACTGTTAATTAATTCATTTTAAAAATGAGGGAACTGAGTCTTAGGAAGGGTAAGGGTCTTTCTCAAGTCACACAGCTAGTGAGAGGGAAAGGCAGCTCTGAGCCCCAAGCCAGGGCCCACAGCCCTTACACCATGCTGCCTTTCCCTCTACCTGTCAACCCTCTGCTGCCTCCTGCTTTTCTGGGTGTTCGATCTTCTTCAAGGCAGCAGGGACCCTCTTTTATGGGAGCGTCTCTTACAATGTACTTCGATGGATTCACTTATGTGTCTCTCTCTCATTAAAGGGGGACCTCTGGGCCCTGCTTTTAGATAATCCGTGTGCTCCAATGCTTTCCACAAGACCTGGAACAGAGTAAGTACTTCGAGATGTTTGCTGACTGACTCATAGTAATTCTTCCCTCTACTTGCTGAAGCCTATATGTCCTCTATCCAAACTCATCTGACTTTCGAAGGCTCTAGACTCAGCATTAGTAGTTACTCGTGGGTCTGAGATGGCGTGTGAGTGTGTGTATATATATATACATTATATGTCTGTGTGAGTTTATGCATGTATTATGGTGTCAACAAAGGAACTCTTTTTTGTTTTGTTTTGTTTTCCCAAATACTTGTCTACATCAAAAGCTTTTAGCCATTATGTTTCTTTAGTTTCCTTTAATCTGGAAACTTTCCACAGCCTGCCTTTGTCTTTATTACACAGACATTTTTGAAGAATATAGTCCATTAAAAAATAGAATGCTGCCCATTGTGAATTTGTCTGTTTTTTTTTTTTTTTAAATGATTAGATTCAGACTATGCATTCCTAGCCAGACTGTTGCTATGACCTCAGGCTCTCACATCTGGGGGCACGTGATATCCATCTACCCATCTGAAATTAATTTTGATGACCCAATCAAGATCCTGTCCCATTTCATCCCAATATAATTAATGTCATTTCTCCTCTTGTAACTAATAAACTATCTGTGAGGAGACATTTTAAGACCATGCACACACCCTGTGACTTGTCAAAATTCCCTCCTGGATCCGTTCACAACTCCTACCTGTACCTTTTTTTTAATATGAGGATTGCAAGATGAGGAGTCTGTCATTAAATGCACTGTCTGATTCTAGTCTGGATCCTGTACAGGAAGGGAAAAACTGCCCTAAAGGACTTGGAGTTACTGACGAAACTGGAATACGAACAAAAAATTGAATCAAAGTGCTCTATAGAAGTTAAGTCTGTGGAAATTCACTCTCAAACGACTCCAAAATTCATATATACAGACATGTGTGCATACATGTGTGCACATGCATACACATGTGCAGAGAGAATGTACACACGATAAAGCAAATGGGGTGAAATGTAAAAGGTAGTTGCATGGGTGTTTCTAGTATCATCCCTACTCTTGCCACCTTCTTGTAAGTCTGAAATTATTTCCAAAATAAGAGGTTGAGAATAAGCTTTTGGACACCTACAAAATAAGCATTAGATGGCCTACCTACAGCCATGCAAGTCTTTCATTCAATGGCTGACACTCAGCCACCAAGTACGAGCTTCACCTGGACTGACTGAGCCCCAAGGTCTAGCGGCACAGGAGACCCTGGGACCCTGTGTGAAACTTGTGTCTTTCTGGTGGTTTCTGCAGAAACTGCCAGCTATATAATGGTGGTACTTTGAAATGGAAGACTCTAGTTCTGGTTGTACACGTCTTGGTTGTGTTTATTAAAAGACAATACAGAAATGATAAAGCGATACCTAAAGGATCTCGAATGTAAGATGAGAAGACAGAGGTCCCCGAAGGACCTTCTGGCACCGACACCTGCAAGGTCTCTTCAGTCTCCTTTCATGATCGCTACGTATTCCTTCTGGTGCTCAACCAACTTCAGGAAGACTTGGTATTTCTTGTCATAGTATCTGTGGGAGAAAAATGAGTATGCTGAATGGTCTCAGACCAAACCGTAATGCAGCTTCCCCTTATAATCAGAAGAACAAGGATGTAGCTCTTTGGTTGTGCAGACATCTCCCATTTTCTGAATGCTGAGAGCATCCCGAGCCATGGATCCTCATGACTCACAGCTGTTATCTGCAACCTACACGGGCTGTTATTATCCTCGTTGTAGAAATAAAGACATTTGCTCAGACAGGCATACTGAGAGTCTAGCTCCACACTGGCCAGGCTGGAATGCAAACTGAGGTCTGTCTGACTTCATAGCTTCTGCCATGACATACTAAAAGGGCCCAGGCTCAACACAGGCCCTTTCTCACTGCCAGCTTCAATAAGTATGTCATATATGAGTAGCCCAGGTTTGATGACTGGTTTAGAAACCACAGGCTGACCAGGGATAAGAATGAAGATTTTCATCACCCTTTGTGGATTCTACACCCGTTTCCTTTGTAATCCACAGCAACGTTTCCTTTGCAGACACCTTTATCTGGGAGTAAAACCCCGTGAAAATGTCCCTGATGTTTTCCCTCTAGATGTGCCTTGTGGTCCAGGCACCCCAGAGTGGACCCTGCCCTCCCTCTACTCTTTGTCTGGGTCCCGGTAGACCTGTCATCCCTGAACCTGTTTGAATGAGATATTGGCCCTGAGACAGAGGGCACAGCAGCCTGATTCTGAAAGGGATAATAGCAGCTAGAATAAGTTATAAGTGAACACTTGCACCTTTGTCCTTACTCCTCTTAGGCTGGGGGAGCTGACGTAGGGTGAGGATTGATGATGCCAGTTGAGCATGTCTCAGCAGATTCTGGAATGGTCTGGAAAGAAGTCCTCAGGAAGGAGTTTTGATGTAAGCTTGTGAATCAGAAGAAAGAGACTGCAAAAGCAACCCTGGGTATACACGGGGACTTCTTATAACATGCAAAGCTAAGTAGATTAATATGAGATCTACCCAAACCATTCTTATGAGCTGTAATGGGGCCAAATACAGAGTCAAGAGGTGAACTCTGAAGCCTGGGTTGAATCTCAGCTTGACCAATACTAGCTGTGTGACACTGGGTACACTACTTAAACCATCGGTGTCCAAATTTCCTTATATACATGTGGATGAGAGTAATTATAGGAGCTATCTCAGCAGAGCGGTTATGTGAATTAAATGAGGTAATGCAAGAAAAGTACTTCAAACAGTGCCTGGATCTTAGTGAGTGTTATTAGTACTAGTTACCGTCACTACTTTTTTTTTAAAAAATCCATATTCCAACAATATCATCAATCTTGTGGTAAATAATTTCTACTAAAAGCTGCTCTATGAGCCTTGAAATTTATTAATCCTAGAATGATTTTTTTTTTAAATCCTAGAATGATTTGAGGGACAGAAATTTTATCCTTCTAATGACACTCTATGATGGTTTAACATTAAGTACTTCTTACATTATATGAGATGGATTTTGGGTTGTTTCTGGTTATTGAGTCTTAAGAATACTCTGTATATCCTACGTATTAAGTCTTTGTCAGATATATGATAAACAAATATTTTCTCTAATTCTGTAGATGACACTATCTGTTGATAGTGCTTTTTAAAGCACATTTTTTTTTCCCCAGGGCACTTTCAAGTGGCTACTGTGAGTGCACAGATAAATTCGGCCAGACATAAGGCTGAGATTTGGGATCTTCCTAAAAAGCACATTGAACCATGGTCACCAGATTATGCTCTCTGCGATCCTGAATTTTAACATCCACTGCATCCCCTTGCTTCCAAATTCTCCTCACACTCAGTCAGTGGATTCTGTATGGCACAGACCTAAGCCAGTGTCTCATACAGAGAGTAATGTGATTTGAGGTAAGGAGATGCTGAAGAGAGTCATTCTGAAGGAAAGGCCATCATTCTACTGGCAAACCTTGGGGCTGCCTGTAGATGGTGCCAGAGTACCACGTGTACTGCCTCCACAGAAGAGAGCTCCCAGCGGACTGAGAAGCTAAAGATTCTTTTCAAGAGAACATGTGGATTTACTGAAGGAACTTATAAATAGACATCCCTCAAAAGTCTTGGGAGGGTCAGCAAAGAGATGGAGAAGAATAATCTGTTTCTACAAAAGAAGGAAGCTGCTAGGCTAGGTTCCCAAGGCCATTGGGAGCTCAGACCTCTCCATGTTCCTGACTTGAGTTTCCCCCAGGTAATGGCCTGCTTCTCTGACCCCTATATATAGAGGGTTTTACATGCAAAGGGTTAACAATCCAACTCCACTTGGAGACCTTCTTTCAGAAAAGGAAAAGAAATTGGATTGCTTTTTCATGGACATTTCCAACTCTGTTAAATACCAATCATGCTTTGGTGGGATCAATACCTTTGCTGTTACAGAAGGTGGAATTTGTTTTCATGCTTAACTTCAAATACAACTGTAAAGTCACTTGCACAACTGTTCTCCATTTTTATTTAAAAAAAAAATGTTTTTTAAAGGATTTTATTTTTTAAGTGATCTCTATGCCCAGTGTGGGGCTCAAACTCATGACCCCGAGATGAAGTCACATGTTTTTTAGACTGAGCCAGACAGGCACCCCTACCTTTCCATTTTTTAAACTCACTACTTATGGCTTAACACAGGTCTTTTTCATCTGTCACTAGATTATTGCAAAAGCCTTCCATGTGGCCTCTCCTTTCCCCTGTGGGCCTTCTAATCCATCCTCTCAGAGGGATCATTCTAAAATCTGCAGCTGAACGGGTCTATCACTATGTAAAGCTCAGTATCCCCAATCTGCCCACAAGGTGAGGTCTGAGGTCTTCAGGAAGGCCTCAGAGAGTTCCTTATGAGATGACCCCCGCCCATAACCCCTCCCCAGTGTTTTACCTCCTGCCTACCCCCATCTCATACTTTGTATTTCAGAATTCTGAACTGTTTATAGTTATCTGAACATGGCATGCTGTTCTCACCTTTATAACTTAGCATATGTTATTCCTTCCAGTGAGCACGTCCTCCCCATCTCTTTTAAGCATTAAAGTTAGTGAGACTTCATCTCCTCCCAAAAGTTTTCTCTCACATGGTCACACTGCTTTCTTCCTTGGGCTACTCTGTTACCTGGTAATACTTCTATTGTAGAACTTATCCTTTCCTTCTGAAATGATCTACGTGCACACATAAGATTATGTCTCAGTCTCCTGTAAGCCCTGCTTATAGGCAAATTAGCATAATGCTGTGAATATAGCAGGAGCTCAAAAAATTAGTATTTTGTGGATTAGGGTTGAAATACTGATCAAGGGGCGCCTGGGTGGCTCAGTGGGACCTCTGCCTTCGACTCAGATCATGATCTCAGGGTCCTGGGATCAAGCCCACAACGGGCTCTCCACTCAGCAGGGAGCCTGCTTCCTCCTCTCTCTCTGCCTGCCTCGCTGCCTACTTGTGATCTCTGTCTGTCAAATAAATAAATAAATAAACTCTCAAAAAAAAAAAAAAAAAAGAAATACTGATCAAGGTCATGTTAAGTCCTTAGTGCCAAGTGATGCAAAGGGCAGAAGAACAGACAGATGTTACTGTGTCCTTTGGTGGAACCTATAAGTGATCCCCATTTCAGAACGGAAGCTCAGATGTACTGCTAATGACCTCTAGGGGAAAGAACCCTGGCCTGGGAGTTCAGAAGTCTGTATTTGACCCCCAGGTCTGGCCCTACCTACCTCTGTGACATTAGGTAACAAAGTGACGTTACCTCTCTGGGACTTGGTTGTATCAGCTATTAAATGAAAGAACTGGATTCCTGGCCCCCAAGGTTTATTCTAGCTCTCCAGTTACATGTCTTTGTCCTCATTCCTCAGCACGGTGCATATAAAAATATAAGCTTACCTTTTATCCTCAAGTCTGGGAAACACGACCTTCCCAACTTTGCTCATTCTTGCCATTGCCTCCTGTCGAATGGAAAACAGAACACAAAGAGCTGAATTGGAAAGTTAAGATCAAAGCAAGAACATTCTAGTTAGAATTCCCTCTCCCTTAAGATATTTAGTGAGTCCATTTTTTTTTTCAACTTACTCTCTTTGATAGTAAGAATAAAACCCAATGAACATTAAAAGTTACACCTATGACCACACAGCCTGGGCTTAATAAATGATTCAGTCTTGAGGGCTCCGGGGCCTAACCAACCTCAACGGCAAGGCACTTTTGTGACCACCTGCAGGGAGTGGGGAGAGGAACTTAATTAAGTCTTCTTGTTACCTGGGCATGAAGGCTTCAGAAGGCAACATAATCAGCCACTAAGTGCATTGTTTACTTAAACTCAAGGTAACTACAACTGAATGGAAAATGGAACCCACTTTGCACCTGCTCTCTAGGATAACATCCTTAAGACCTCTTCTGTCAACATTTAAGTTCTTTTTCCTCAAACTATGAGCACAGATGTGAGGCCTCTGGGCTGAGTCTGATTTACTTGTCTTTACAATGGGGCAATGGAGCAGACAGCGAATGGCAGCATCTGGGTGGATGTGGCTGGTGTGTGTGGCACTGAGATCAGCCACAGTTATCATTATTAGAAGGCTCCATTATCAGAAGGAGAGGGTTAGGTTTCCTTGGGCAGCCTCCCCAAGCCAGTAAAGCAATGGAAAAGTTAGGGGAATGGAGTGGCCTCAAACTTTGGAGTCCGACAGACTTGCCTAGGGAGAGGGCAGGCAGTGGGGAGCCACAGTAGGCCCACCTGAGGAATCGTTATGGAGCCCTAATTGTTAAGGGTATAGTTATCCAGGGTTCACATAGGTATGACCTCTCATTATATTTATTAATTACTCAATATGTACCAGACATTAGGTTAGATTTGCAGAAGACATACTCTTTGTCCTGGGGAAGCTTACATAGTAGCTAGGGAAGGAGTAATTTATACATTATTTATATAAATTTATTTATATTTACATAAATGTACACATTCTGTTTATTATTTACAACTGATTCCCCTCTGGTATGCCCAGAATTTACTGGTTTACGTGTTCCTTCCTTCTCACTCCCTGCCCTCCCCAGAATGGAAGCTACTTGGGGCCAGGCACTCTGTCTACTTATTGCTTACCCAACATCTAGAATCTCCATAAAATAAACCAAGCCCCTTGTATGTGTCAAGAGCAGCACTGAACAGAAAACAGAGATGGAGACGGCATGGGTCCCTTCACCATAGGGAAGAGACATTTTACTGTGATCAGAATAGAGGGTGATAAACTTTGCTTTGTTAGAAATAGGTAAATTTCTTTTCAGTAGTTATTCAAGGGTTAGGAAACTTGGTATCGTCTCATGGGCTAATCACTTATCCATACTGCCGCTCTGGCGAGGATGCTCTACCAACTTTTCCCCAAGGATGGCATGAACATTCTGAATGAGTTCTCTGGTTTCCCAGCCCTCAACGGATTTAAAAGTGCTGACTAGGAAATCAAAGATGCTGACGTTAGCAAGCACAGTGACAACAGAAAGAAACAGCAGTTTTAAGAAAGGAGGAGATTTTCTAAATTATGAAAAACTACTGGAAAGGAAACCAAGGTTAAAAGAGCTGGAAAAGGACAATCTGGGGCCATTTTGTGGAGGGATAAACAGCCAAACACATCTTGAGGTTGCTGCCGTTCCAACTCACAAGGATATTTGAAGAGCTCTGCTCACCCTGTATTTTCCTTCACAGACTTAAGTTTTGATTCCCTTAAAGTAAGCCTCACTCCATCTTGTGGAGATGGGCTCAGCAATGCCCAGCACTAACTCTGCCCCTCGTTCTCTTGTCCTGTCCTTGCTTTTTTTTTCCTGAGTAGCACTCTTCAGGGTTTCCAGAATGGTTCTGCCTCTTCTCGCTCCTTGGAATCCTGAAAATGGCCTTGGGAAATACTCCTCTGGGTTGAGCTTACGCCTCAGCCTTAAGACGACATTCCAGGACTGCCTTCCAGGGTGGGACCCAGGAAACTTGTCTCATAGAAGGTGCTCCACACACGCCCCTTCCCTTCCTGCTGAAACAGATGTGTGGACACATGGAAGATGGTAAGGCTTTCTTCCTTTCTTCACATTACCTTTCCTGTTTTTAAAATAAATTACTGAGAAACAAATAAAGGCACTAGAGATTTCAAAGGTTTAAAAAGAGGTTCTTTTGTTCGCTTAAAAAAAAAGCACAGATTTAAACATTAAACTTAGCTCAGGTATTGACTCCACTGAGGAGGCTTTTTCTGACTCATCTCTGCTGCCTGCCTCCCACCAAGACTGAATTATTTGCTCCCACAGCAACTCGTGCTATGCCATCTATCCTAGCGTTTATGACATGGCACCACAATTTTTTGTTAGCACACCAGCCTCCCCAGCTAGACTGCGAGCTCCTTAAGACGGGAACTGTTATCATTATTTCCACTGCCAAACTCAGCATCTGGTATATCGTGTGCACTCAGGGAAAGACTACGGGATGAATGAACTTCAGGGTCATACACGTGACAGAATGCTAAAATGGAAGTTTTGGCTGAGATCTAAAGTTGACAGATATAAGATACCAAAGCGAGCTGGAAAACAGACCACCCTGAAGAATTTGTAAAAAGGGTGGTTGAGGACCCATTAATCAACTCTTAAACCTTTTATCCACATGGAAGGACAGAAAAAGAGATTTTTTTGTCTTCCTTTCTTTTTTTTTTTTTTTTTTTTTTTTGAGCTAATTGTTGGCTTATTGTGTGTCAAGCTTACTTCCAGGGGAGGGCTGAGAGGAGCCTCCCCCTTCACAAGTCAAGAGAGCAGGGCTTCACTGAGGACAACAGGGAACGAATCTGCTGTATCCCTGAGGTTGTGGGACACTGTGGACTGAGTGGGATTCCGGTGTGGAGGAGAAGGGCTGGCGGCAGCTTCAGTGTGGAAGTGACGGAGCCAGCACTGGAATCAGCCAGCAGTGCCAAAGTCTATCAGACTCCAAAAGGCATGGCTGGTCCCCATGGACCCTAGGTGCCCCACATGTGGGAGAACTGTCATGGACTGTCTCAGACACTGTCTAATATGGCTACCGCATGAGGCAGAGGGAGTCTGCATGAAGAAGCTTGAGTTGACCTACTCAGTGTCTTAGGAAGGAAGAGAAGAATAAATAGTCTACTAGAGTAGCATTAACAAGGACAAGATACTGTATGTGGGAGATTTCCAAAAGTAGAGGATTTCCAGAAAAATCTTTGATGGAGCCTAGTTACAAACACATAGTAGGCAAAAAGAACTAATCAGATAAGAACTTTTTAGACCTCTGACCTCTCTTCCCATACGCCCTCCAACTACCTCAAGGAATAAGAAAAAAGTGAGTCTGCTAGAGAGGCTCTGTGTGGGGAGGAGAAGACTAATCCCAGCTTTGTCCTCTCATGTGCAGCAGACCCCAGCTGGGGAGTGGGGAGAAGCCTCATCTTTAGAAGAAAACTCATGTGATGATTATTATATATTCCTTGATCATCACATTTCTGAATTTGGGCCATGTCTTACAACTTAAAAAGGCCCTAAAGCTTGTGCTACCTAAGAATGACTTTGTACTTGATCTAAGAAAGCAATGCAACTACAAGCATTTTTAACCAGGGCAGAGAAAAACTTGTTCTACTGCACAACAGTGAGGGGACGGTGGGAGTCATAAACACAGTCGTTTCTCACTTCTATCTCAAGAACCGTGTTTGTCCTAAACACAAGTTATATGTGCACAATAAATACTGGATGAAAATACATTGAAATGTTAACAGGTTCAAGAGCATGGGTGGTAACTTTTTTTTCTCTTTTTTGTCTTTTCTAAATATTCTGCAGTGGCAAATGTAGATCTGATAATTTAAGGATAATAAAAAATACTGCATTCTAATATATATATATATATATATATATATATATATATATATAT